>NW_004955424.1:23485393-23586284 GCF_000276665.1 Chinchilla lanigera
AGATTTTTGAAGTAGATATTGATGGTCTTATGAATTTCTACAGGATCTGTAGTGATTTTACCCTTTTCATTCATTATTACATAGATTTGAGCTTTTTCTTTCCTTTTTTGTTAAGATTGGCTAGGGTTTTATCAATTTTATTTATTTTTTCAAAGAACCAACTCTTTGATTCATTAATTATTTGTATTATTTTCTTAGTTTCAATTGCATTAATTTCTGCTCTGATCTTTATAATTTCCTCCCTTCTTTGTGGTTTGGGCTTGACTTGCTCTTCTTTTTCTAGAAGTTTGAAGTGCAGCATAAGGTTGTTTATTTGTGTTTGTTCTCTTTTCCTGATGTGGGAATCCACTGCTATAAATTTCACTTAGGACTGCTTTCATTGCACCCCACAAATTCCAGTAGTTTGTATCTACATTTTTGTTTGATTGTAAATATTGTTTAATTTCTTCTGTGGCCCATTGGTTGTTCAGGAGGATGTTATTTAATTTCCATGTGTTTATATATAATTTTTGTGATATCTTTTGTCATTAATTTCCAGTTTCATTGCACTATGGTCTGATGACATGCATGGGATAATTTCAATTCCTTTGCATTTACTTAAGCATGTTTTATGTGCTAGTATGTGGTCTATTTTAGAGAATGTCCCATGTGCAGCTGCGAAGAATGTGTATTCTAAAGCTGTTGCATGGAATACTCTGTAAAGATCTACTAAATCCATTTGTTCACATGTTTGGTTTAGTTCTGTTATTTCTTTGCTGATTTTTTGTTTGGTTGATCTATCTCTTTGTGACAATGGGGTGTTAAAATTCCCTGTTACAACTGTGTTATTACTTATTTGATTTTTCATGTCTGTTAAAATTTGCTTTACATAGTTGTGTGCTCCTACATTTGGTGTGTGTATATTTATGATCGTTATCGCTTCCTGTTGCAGTTTTCCCCTAACAAGAACGTAGTGGCCTTCTTTATCTCTTTTGATCATTGTTGGCTTGAATTTCACATTCTGCAAACAGAATAGCTACTGCTGCTTTTTATGGGTTCTTGTTGCATGGAGTATTGTTTTCCATCCTTTGACTGTCAGTCTATGAATTTCCTTTTGAGTTAAATGTGTTTCTTGTATACAGCATATTGTTGGATTTTGTTTTTTGATCCATTCTGCCAGTCTGTTTCTTTTGATTGGTGAATTGAGGTCATTTACATTAATGCTTATTACTGATATGTATTGACTTATTTTTGTCATTTTATTTCCCCACTGTTGTTTCTATACTTTCCCCCTCTGTTTAATTCCTTACCTTGCTTGGAAGTTCTTTTTTATTGTTGCTTTTGAAATTGTGATCAGTTTTAATCTCTTTGTAGAATATCATTCAGTACTCTTTGTAGGATTGGTTTGGTGGTCACGAATTTCTTCAGTTGATCTTTGTCATGGAAGTATTTTATTTCTCCATCAATTTTGAAAGATAGCTTGCAGGTTGCAGTGATCTGGGTTGGAAGTTGTTTTCTCTCAGGACCTGAAATACTTCACTCCAACTCTTCTTGACTCGATGGTTTGTGTTGAGAAGTCTGTCATGATTCTGATGGATTTTCCTTCACAGGTGATCTGTTTCTTTTCACTAACAGCTTTTAATATTCTGTTCTTTTGCTGCGTGTCTGGGATATTGATTATTATGTGTCTGGGTGTAGATTTATTTTGGTTATGGCTAATTGGAGTTCTATATGCCTCACTTAATGTATGTCAGATTCTTCTCCTGTGGCTGGGAAATTCTCTGCTATTCCTGCTGCAAATAGTCTTTTTATGTCACTTGTGTTGCCTCCTGCTGTTTCACTGACACCTATCAGCATTACATTGCTTTTCTTTGACTCATCTTCCAGCTATTGAGTTGTTATTTGCTGTTCTTTTGTTATTTGTAAGAGAGCTTTTCTTTCACCATCACTAGCTGCAATGTTGTCTTCAAGGTCTGAAAGTCTGTCTTCCATTTTGTTAAAGCAGTTTTCAATGGAATTTTTAATTTCTTAAATATCTCTTTGAATCTGTTTCTTTCATGCATACTAATTCTTTGTTATACTGTTCATTCAAGGTTTCCATCATTTTTCTGTGCTCCTCTATTTTTTTAAAATCTATGTCTTCTTTTGATATGCTGAGCAATTCTTTCATCATGGTTGTCATTTCTTTTTAACCTGCGCAATTATTTCTGATCTGATTTCCTCTATAGCCTGATATAGTTTGGTCTTTATTTCAGTTGCTATCATTTCAGAAATTTTGAGTGTGTGACTTCCATGTTCTTCCATGTTGATGTATCTTGGACTTCTTCTGGATAGGGTGGAGAGCTGAGATTGCATTTTGCTCCTTCTTTTTGTCATTTTCAAGTCTCCCTAGGTTTCTGCAGATTCAGAGTCATTCCTGCAATGGCAGTGAGAGGTGGAGGCTTTCCAGAACCCAAGATCTTTCCCGTAATAGTGGCAAGGGGCAGAGCCAGGAGTCCCAGGCTCCCAGATGGCTCACTGAGCTCCCCTGTCCATGGCACCTTCCTGTAATGGTAGTGGAGTCTGCTTTTTAATAAACACTTTGTATGAATATCCTTCATGAAAAGAAAAATCTCTAGTCTTAGGTAAGGTCCTAACTGTGTTTTTCTTGTTATAAACTATCACTTTTAAAAAGCATTCTATCAGATCAAAACTATGTGGTAAAATTATAGTAAACAAAACACTATGATACTGGTCCAAAACAAAGAAAAATAAATGCAACAAAATATAAAGTTAAGAGAATACAGCCAGATATATATGGGACCTTATGACATGATAAAGGTGGCACTGCAAAGCAATGCATAATTGATACAGTGTTCAGGAGAGTTGAGACAGTTAGAATGTCATTGGAAAAATAAATACTTCTACCCTTAAATATAAAAAGCAAACCAAAAAATAGAATCATAAAAAAGGAAATGAAATTTTTAATAATAAAGTAGAACAGACATCTCTGAGCATGACATGAATCTATAAGGTAATACTGATTTCACTAATGTAAAACAGGAAATTTCCATAAGGCAAAATTTCATAAAGGTAAGAAATGTACCATAGTTTATATAACAAAATATCATAGACAAAGTGATAGAAAAGACTAACTGGAGAATATCTTTGTCATAGTTTCCTTAATATTGAAAGAGTCATCAACAAGTAAATCAATAAAAAGAAAAATATACCAATAAGAAAATAGGCAAAGATGACGAGTAGATATTCCAGAAATGTCATATAAGTAGCCAGCTAATATATAAGAAATTATTTTGTAATTTTAACAAAGTATAGGAGTAGATACAAAAGTATCATTTCCACTTACATATTTAGTAAAATTTCACGAGTCTCACAATGCACAGTGTTACCAGAATATTAGGTAAAATTCAATGTTTATGGGTTGATACTATTTAAAAATCAGTTTGGTGGCATCTATCCAAACTTAACATGGACCTTTCTGTTGACCTAGAAATGTCATGTCTGATCAATTATCTTAAAACACTTGTGTATATGTGAACACATATATCTCTACACACATTTAAGTAAATGTTATTTCAATATTATTTATACAGTAATAGCACAAATTGGAAATACCTACATATCCATTAGGTGGGGAATAATTAAAGAAATAATGGTACATTGATATATTGGTATTCTGCATAGCTGCTAAAAATAATGAAATGTTTTTCTGTATTTTTATAGAAATGAGCTCAAAACATGTTTATAGGATGAAGAAACAAGTAGTAAAACAGTATTTACAGTCTCTGTCTTACATAAAAGTGTTCATATGTAATGTATTCCCACCTATGTATGGTACAGTTTGGGGAAGGTGTACAAGAATTAACAATGTTTACGTGTGAGCAGGAGACTAGTGGGGCACTGAAGAAATAAGATGAGTGCTTTTGTTTTATGTCCTTGTGAATTGATAAAAAGGTTTTGTTCATAAGAAGCATGGACGGATACCTTTAAAATGAAAAGTCCTAAAATTAAAAAAAATTTATTAATGTGTCAACACAAAAATATCAATAGTGATGGATTTCAGAAAATTTTTAACAGCACCACCATGTTCAGATGTACAGGTTGTCCATTTTACAGATGCAGAGAGCACCATTCACACAATTACTTGTTGATGACTCTTTCAATATTAAGCACACAGCTGTATGTGTGCTTTAAAATAGCCCTTGAACTACAACTGTATTTTCTTCATCAGATCCACTTATACAAATCCTTGATTTCTGCAACCTATGTGTTAAAGCAGGACTTAGCAAAAGGGAAGAAACCTAAGCTCAGTCTGAAGAACCAAAGGACATAAAGAATGTGGCATTGTTTCTGACCAACCCTAGACAATACATAGATACAAGGAGAAGATTGAGATGCAATACGTGCTTATTTCAGTGGGTGGGGATGGAGTGAAGACAAAAAATGAAGAGGAAAAAGGAAGGGATTAGGTGAAGTGGCCTTGCATGGACCAATGAGTTACCTTTGTGCCCATGAAGTTGAGCACAAAGGAAACTCAGCCCTGTGCACCTGTCCCTTTGTTACCTATCCTGGACTCCAGCTCCATTAGAGAAAGCATGTGGTTGACACAGAAAGTCCTGCTCTGGCTGATGCTGTTCTTTCTCTTTTGCATACTCTTCTGAAAGGCTGTGGAGCAGTTGGCCAGGGAAAAATGCCATTAGCTCTCCCATCTGTGGCCCCCTCGTCCTTCTGTCCCTGTCTCAGGTGGCTTCCCCTCTGCCTGCTCTTGCCTGTCCCGCTGCTGCAGTTATGCTTTCTGGGTTGAAGGTGTGGTGCAGAGCTCCTTTCCAGACAACCCTGTTCTCTTCTATGACACCTTTGGTCTGCTGTGCAGGAGATTACTGAGGCCCACTTGACTTCAAGGCTCAGGTGGGATGTAAGGCACTGTCCTTCTGGAAGGTCTTCTTTGTTAGAATGTCATGCTTGTCAAACTTACATTCGCTGGGACCTGCATCTTGACTTGATTAATGGAGATGCAAACACATATTTAGAAGTAAAACTGACCAAAATTAGCTTTCAGTAGTTTTAGTCATTTAGATCCCAGTAACTCTTATCTCTATCCTCAAAAATAGTTGCCTGTGCATAGTGAAACTTGCAGCTGGTCAGTGTCTCTAAATGACATCCTTCAGGCAGATGAGGACTGGTGCAAAATGGCTCTTCCCTTTGGGGAGAGAAATCAGAAAGTCAGTCGCCCCTGACCCTACCAGGGCAAGAGGAATATTCTCTAAGGCCACCAGGGCTGGCTGTGGTGTGTTTACCCATCATGACTTCCTTTTGTAAGTCTTAAAAGATGAAGGAACCTGAATAAGGAAGACCTGGAATTCTGAGCCAGATCTCTAATGGTGAAATACTGAAATGCTTTCACCTGAGCTAATACCCCACTGGTGGAATCTTTCTTTAATTCTTTAGGTATAAAGTTCAACTGGAATAGTAGTATTTTTAAAAATCCCAGTTAAGCCTCCAAACATTCTACCCTCATCAGAAACTTGACAACATCATTTTGGGGTGGTTTTGTGTAACTGTTGGGAGGCAGAGGCCTGGAACAGTTGAATAGTATAACTTCCATGCCCAAGTTTGAGTCCAGGATGGAGACAGCCTGAAATTTTCCCTCTAGTTTTGTGCACTTGGTTTATGTCTCCATCTCACTCCTTTGCTGAAGTTTTAATTTCTATACCAGCATGGCAGTAGAGGACAGGATTCTGAAGTGTACCCTTCTGTAGCGAATATGATAAGGGGATGGAAATGTGAAACAGCTATGGGGTCAGGTAAATGGGAAGGGACAGGCAAGGGCAACCATTTGGCAGAGCCTCCTGCAGAAGCCACCAACATGGAGGCTTTGGTGGCTCTAGATGCTTCAAAGGATGCCCTGGACCTAGGGTCCCCTTGATTACTCTTACGAGAAAATCAGGCACTGGAAGCAAGACCAGGAGCACCTACCTTGACCATTCAGTCTCTTTCTTTGTCTGTGGGTGACCTACCCTATCCATTCTTTTATAATGGAGGTCTTGCAAGTTTGTTTGGTTTGAGAGCACTGAATTCTAACCAGTAGACAACCAGGAAAGTTTATTTGGTTTGAAAAAATTTCACTTTGTATAAATGATGGTAATTGGGGTACACAGAACACACTGTTTTCCAGGGTAATGCTTGTGTGAGAAGGCACTTGTACAGGAGCCAGCATGCAATGTGGAGCCGTGTTTCTTGGCAGATTATTGGTGTGATAGTGGACAAGGGATTTGATCTGCTCCAATGAGAGGCAGGCAGTAATATCTTGTAGATTCTGATGACACTGTTAGGAAGAGAAGGTGTGGCAATGCCTTTGTAGGAGAAACTAGGGGACAAAACCAAAAATGAACCTCCTTTTGAAATGTGCCTGGATACCGTTCAGAGGGAAGGATTATTTTAATGGGAGCAATCGAGCATGAGCTGTCACAGATGTTGTAGTATCATGGCCTTAGATAAAATAGGCCTAGAGCCATTGCTTGTCCACATGCACCCTTTCTCTACTACAGTTTCAGTGGCAGGAAGGTGAGTGAAATCATTATTTTTTCTACAGGGCTGGGAAATATAAGAAAGTAAACAACTAGGCTTTTAGATAGGAGTTACTTCCAAGGTGATGCTATGATACCTTTTTTTTTTTTGGTTTTTCTCCGGTACTGGGAACCGAACTCGCGACCTTGCGCTTGCCAGGCAGGCGCTTTTGACACTGAGCTAAATTCCCAGCCCCTATGATACCTTATTTAAGGGAGGTGACACTGGGCTGGGAGGTTGGAAGCAGGTCACAGTATCTAAAGACAAGAAGCACAGCAGAGCTAAGGGCACATGACACTCCATTGTATCCTGTGTCTTTGGCCTTGAAGGGCAGAGGCTCAGAATGAGTCCAGTCTGATGCTCGTCAGTCATAAAGATTTAATTATAATCCTTACTTTACCTGTATTGTGCTGTGAAATTCAGTATTTACTGGGATTCTCTCCTCACCCCTCACTTTCTCCTCTTCCGCCCACCTTTCTTGAGGTGCCCCCCCCCCCATTTAAAGGATGACCAGTTTTGAATTACGGTAATAGCTGCACTCTTGGTTTAGGACTAACCTCCCTGAAATTTTCAGGACCACTAATTTGTGGTTACTCCAGTGCTAGAATGAACTTGGTGCTCTGGCCTTTAGACTGGCAATGCAGTAAAAGTTTAAAGCGAAGACTGCCTCAGAGCCAAAAGAAGAGAGGAGATTGAAACCTAAAGGTTAGCCTGAAATGCACTTTACTGTTATCTATGAGAACAAATGAGTTAAAAAAATTTCAAATACCAGAATACCCTACAGGGAGGAGATATAACTATTAAAGGGCTGTTATAGCTGCAATAAATGTAGGAACAATAAAAATAAATTGATGAAGTAAATGTCAGCGCTGTTCCCCTGAGCTGCCCCCACACCTTTGTCCAAAAGTAGAACATCTCCAATTACAGAGGGTGGAAACAGCCTTCAATGACAATATGACAAGGACAGAACACAGAACGCTGGCACAGAGAACACAATTATGCACAGCCTTGAAAAATTGTATCATAGCACAATGCATGGGAGAAATCAATTAATGATGCAGGGCTTCCTCTGCTGTCTAATAATCCTAGAAAGGAAAGGAGGGGGAAAAGCCTTGGTACACCCTGTGCATCAAAAAGGTGACCCTTAAGTGGAAGTCTACATAATACCAGGGGTCAGTCCTCAGAGTTTATAGGAACTGAAATATTCTTTTTTTTCCTCTTCTCAGTTTTTTTTTTACCCTTAAAAAAATCTAACAGTCTTAAGGAGGCATTTAAGTAAAAGTCACTTCTTCTCTGGTTAAATAGCCTTGCAAAAGAGAGTTCTTTGGTGGAAAGGGCAGGGATGAGCAAAGCGTGTGGCTGGTGTCAGAAGCCCACCAGCTGAAAGGGAAAAGGCAAAAGTTAGGCATAAACACGGTAGAAGGTAGAAGGTGATTTATCTTGTGCAATTTACAACAGGTGCTAAACATTACGAAAACCAGAGCTATTAAGCAATCAAATTAAGCTATAATTATAACCGAAGAAAACTGTACAGGAATTCTAATTAATTCAAATCTGAACATGTCCAAGAGGAATGCTCCAGCGACCCCACTTCTGAATAAAACAAAACAAAAATAACCCTTGGATAATGCCTTCAGATTGCACAGGAAATTAAGAAATACTTCTTGGCCTGAATATTCCAGGTATTCCTTATTAAATGGCGAGAGAAATTCCCTGCAAAGCCTGGGCACTTGGCTTTTCAGGTACGTGCTGTAGAAAGTGTGTGGTTGGAGGGTTCTTCACTCAGCAGGTTTGGAAGAGTGGACCAAGGGATTCCACCGTTTCTGTAAGCACTTCAAAGGCCTGAACGTTTGTTCATTCTTGCCTTTGAAGGTTTCTAGAGGGCACACAAGCCTTTTAAAGAGCTGTCTACACTCCCCTCTTGTTTTTGTTTTTAATGTGTCTTCTGGATCAATTCCATTTCCTTGTCGGCACTCCTCTTCCAGTCTTCAATCTCCATCTTTCCGTTTGCTGTGTTCTTTCTGCTTTTCCTCCACTCAGAGCTCTGAAATGTCAGAATGCCAGGGGAGGGTGTTCTGCTGGATGTGCCAAAGCCGTGCATGTTGTGTCCAATTAGACCTTCAATGCTATGGGGAGAATGGGATGTTTAGATATTTGAGAAAAATTTCCAACCCAAACAGTGAACCATTTGATTAGAGTACTTATTTCTCTGGTTCACAGTTCTTTAATTTTAGCAGTTCTAAACCAGGAGCAACAAAAACAACAGCACTAGGAGCTAACATTTTTCACCTTGTTAGGTACCAGGTATTGTGTTAAATTCTTTACCTGGATTATCTCAATTCTTTCAACCACTCTATGAAGCAAGCACTCTTAGAATATTCATTTTAGAGGATAAGAGTCAGGACCTGCTGTTGGCTGTTAAATCTATTATAAAACAAAGACCTCATTCTTTTTATTCATGTGATGCTCTTACATTTCTAAATAATTAATTCGTGTAAATTCTTTTTGCTTTTCACTCTCTTTGGTTAAAGTGGTGGGGAGTGCCGGTGGCGGAGCATGACTGTCGTAGGTTGCATCTACTTTCTGGACTGAGAGGGTGGCGTGGCTCCTGTCACAGCACGATTTTGCCTGCCATTTTGAATATTCATTTCTGAACATGTCTTTGACTTTGCCTTGACTTCGTTTTTATTCATATTATGATATGACTCTTGAGGACAAAGATATGTGAAGAAACACTGGATTTGTGTGCACTGTTGTTTGTAGAACACTTTCACGCACCCTAGAGTTTGTGTTCTTACAGGAACCTCCAAGCCAACTGCTGTCAGCTCTGAAAAAGGGCATGTGGCTCACTTTTCTGCTGTGGTCTGCGTCCCTTGGGCCTTTCCTCCAAGACACATGCCTTCTTCCTTTGGTTCCTGGAGTAGGGAGGGTTAGTACCTCCCTATTTTGGCAAGATTAATCCAACAGTGTTTACTGGAAGTAATTCTAATCATCTCACTATGAAGAAATTCTAATTTCTAATAGATGCAGAGACAATCAATCAGAATTAGACATTTCACCAAGGTCCCATTGCTGATGTGGTAGATCTAAGAACTGAACTAGAGAGCAACATACTCTTCCCCGGGGCCACCACACCTGTGCATACACATGGGCACTCACACTTACACGCACTTTTCCTTCCCTGCCCTTGGAATACCCGGTGGGAGATCTGGAACTTTCTCCTCTTGCTTCTAGGGCATCTGCCACACCTAGAATGAGGAGGTGTAGAAACACCCTAAGGCTCCCAGCAGAGGGGTTTATGTGGTGAAAATGGCTCTTTGTGTAGGGTATCAGGTGACTAGGACCTCCAATTTAGAAACTCCTAAAGGGAAGCTCAACAATCCCTGGACTTACCCCAGGAGTTGGCATATGGTAGCCCTTCATGGAAAGATATTACTGAGGTTGGGAGGTAAGAAGACACCTGCTGTCAGGTAAATATGTCATACTTAGGCAAAAGGTAAAATGTATACATTCATGGGTACCAAGGGCATTCCATATGTCTCATTTGATCCTACAGCCACCCAAAGCAGCTGATACAACTACAATCCACAATGCAAGGTGGAGGAAATTGGGAAGTTCAGGGACTTGCCCACGCCCTCACAGCTTATAGAGGGAAGACCTGGCATTCTAATTCAGGCTGGTGGTCCCAGGAGCCCTGCTCCTATGCAGCATGCTGGGTCCATCACAAGCCTGTAAGGCAGGCAGGCTTTCCAAGTCAGAGTGTGAAGAACCAAATGGTAAAATGGTTGTGGGTGGGTGGAAGGGCTGTCTGCACAAGGAGGAGAAGGGTTTCTTGAGTTGGGCTCTGACAGGTAGGTGGGATTGGGGAAGCAGTGGGCTCTCAAATTGTGTGAGCAGAGGTGAAAATATCACATGTGCTTCAGCAAGCTCAGCTGGGGACTTGTGTCATTGGTCCCTTGAATCATTCTCACCTTTAAGGATTCTGCCTGGATCTAGCTTGCATGTTGCCTCAAGTTGGGGCAGGACCAGCTGCCCTTTGCCTTCCTCACCCTCCAATGTGACCATGATCTTGTGACCCTGTGCCTTCCACTTCTACGGGGGTGGCAGGGGCCCTTGGGATTCCCAGGGATTTTTGGCTATCACTTCATGGCCTGAGGTATAGCTAGTACTTTCTGAACTCTGAAAGATGCCACAAAGGCATGCAGTGGCCTGTTGCCCTCGCAAGGCTTGCTTGGCCGTCTGGCCTCATGGGCATTTTCCCAGCCTGCTCTCCAAACCTCTGAAGTCCTGTCCACCCCCACATGAAGCTCCTCGAGTTGAGAAGGGCTTGGATTTTGAAATTCTTAGTTTTGCATAAATGAGTTGGAGGCTAATTTGACCTCATAGGGTTAGAATAGCATTTAACCTGGCTTAGAGAGTGACTCAGGGGCTAGGCCAGAGGTGATTGGAGCCCAGGATGGGCAGGCCAGTATGGCAGCACCTCAAGTGACCTGTATCCTGCTTACTCCCTCTGTGAGTCTGAACCAGGAGCTCTTTCCAGGACAAGGGCATGGTGCTGATGTGCTATGGCTCTCAGCTCTAACGGCTTGGATATAAACCCCATGTTTCTGCATCTCCAGCAGAGCGGTCTTCAACAATTTGCTCCTCAGGTTCCTCATCTGTAAAATATCGATAACCACTATACTTCACTCTGAGGCTGTTATGAGGGGTAAATGGAAAAATACATGGAAAATATTTAGAACAACCTCTGGTACACAACAGATGCTCAATAAATGTCAGCTATTGTTTGGTGCCATTGGAGTTTTAGGAATCTTGTCCTACCAGCTGATTTCACTGAGGAATTTTCTGAGGCCCACAGAGCTTGTTTACCTGCCTAAGATCACCTGCCTTGCGTCAGGACCAAGGCCTCACTGTTTTGGCACTCTGTGCCCAAGCCAGGGCTCTTTCCACTTTGCCAAAGTGCTGGAGTCAGGTCTGTTCTCAAAGCACGACACAAGCTTCCATGGCAGGATGAGCTTATTAAAAGTACAGATTCCTGGACCCCAACTCAGATCCACTAAAAGAACATCTCTGGGTTATTCTAGAAATTCTGTATTTTAGCCAACAGGCTGTCTGTCCCTTCCCTACCACCTACCTCTGCTTGATTCTTTTATATTCTAAAGCTTGAGAACTGTCTGCCTAGCATTTGGACAGGGGTCTCCAAGCTCTTCAAACATCTGAGTTTATGGCCTGTGTCCCATGTTCCTTACATGCTGGCCCCACAGGCTGTTGTCAGGGAGGTTACAGATCTTTGGTCAGCATCTGTGGGAGCTGGTGTGAAATGGGAAAGCTGGTAGGGGATGAAGGGCTCAAAGGAGGCTGAGACAGCTTCTGACACTGGTGTTTGAGGAGGGCAGGGGCCTGTGAGTGAGAGGTCAGGGTGGGCTTTGGGACACCAAGGGGCTTGCAAGGTGGGGGGCTAGGAGTAGGCAGAGGAGGGAAGAAAGGGCAGCTGGGCTGGAGCCACCCCTGGAAGTGGGGCTCCTAAGATGAGGTGGTTGACCAGCCACCAAGACACTCTCTGCCTTCTTTTATGATGAAACAAACCCCTACACACCCTCCCTCAAAGCTACTATTGACTTTATTTCATCTGTATACTTAAATTTTATTTTTTGAGTGACTGGGAAAGGCAACTTGCCCTTTGACATTCTTTGTCCCTACAACTCCTCAAGGAGAACTGAGGCCAGGGTGGACATGGGATAGCCTCAGGAAATGTGAGAGCAGCGGGCAGCCTGGCAGGACAGGAGGGAAATCCTCAGGCACCAGGAGGTGGTACCTACACTGGTAATGGACTGGGTGCTGCCCACACCCCTCTCTTCCATACTTGCTCCATGGATGCCCTGATCTTTTCATCTGGATAGGGTTAAGCTGACCTGGCAGAAGAAGTGGAGGAAGAGGGTGTGTTGGTTCCTTCAGCAGAGCTTACACAGATTTATTTGTGTTGCTTTACCTCTCTTCTGAAATCTGGCAGAGTATAAATTGGGAATAAATAAAACTCAATTTATTAGTACTTCTCAGTTTATACAACATTCAGGAGTGGCAGTGGACGTGTCTCTCTGAGTCCCTGAGGTCAGGGACCAAGGTGTACATGAAGATGGAGACGAGTGACTGCTGCCATCCTTTGAGTCTCTTCCGCTGAGCAGAGGCTCCAGACGGACAGCTCCATGCAGAGGAGACGGGCGATAACTGCTAACACTCCCAAATGCTAGTTGGGCCTTGTCAGACATACATCCTTTAGTTGGATGAATTCTTCAGGACGAGGACCCATCTCACCATTTTCCAGGTGAGAAAACTGAGGGATGCTTAGCAAGAGCTGTGCACCAAGGACACACACTGGGCAGTAGATTTGGAGTTGGAACCTAAGCAGCCTGGCTCCAGAAGTCATACTGAAAGCAGGATACAGAACCACCAATCTTGTTAGCTTGGAGAAAGCCAGGGCTCTAGGTGTCTATTACTAGAGGTAAGAGAGACACATGCTGTGCTCCGCTCTGTTTCATTCAGAGGCCGCTGGAGGCAGGGTTGTTCACGCTGGGTGCCTGGTACCTCCCGGGGCGGGGCGAGGGTGGGGCTCCCTGACAAGCTCTGGCAAGGCCCTGGTGCTTTGGCCTTCTGTGCATAGTGTCTTTGGCTGCAGAAGGTCAAGTGTGGCCAGTGTTGGCAGAAGTCCTCTGCCCCCTGCTGAGAGTAAATGCTCTTTTCATTACTCATGGTGTCAAGCAGAATGGAGAAACAGGTGTCTTCTCACTGGTCAGGTGATGGTTCACTACCACTTTTTATTCACAGAGTAGTGATTTAGAGTAAAGTTTTTCTGGGTGGCTTGCTAGACCAGTGGCCTGTACCAAGGCTGGAGTTCTCTGCATCTCTGTCCTCTTGCTCCAGGAAAACCCAGCATGTGTGCAGTGGTTTCTCATGATGTTCTCTGTCTTATGTGGGCAGGCTCAGCCCTTATCCATCAGAGCCACATCCAAGGCCCAGCCGGGCACAGACGGTGAGAGGTATGGATGAGAGAGGATGGATGTGATGGTCACTTTTTGCTGTCAGCTTGCCTGGATTGAGGGACGCCGAGAAATTGGTACAATTTACTTCGGGTGTTCCTGGAGAAGATTGGTGTGTGGTTCAGTGAACTGTGTGTGAAAGACCCACCTTCCAAAGGACTGGGGTCCAGATGGAATGAAAAAAACAAAAAACAAAAAACAAAAAACAGAAGGGAAGATTTTATTCCTCTCTGCTCCTTGAATGGGTCCATTTTCCCCCCTGTGGCTGTTGGCAGAGGACACCAGACTCCAGATTCTTTAGCCTTTGAATACCAACTTACACTCTCCAGGGGAAAATTTCAGGCCACTGGCTTCTGATCGGGGCTGCAGCACTGGTCCTTCTTGTTCTGAGGCTTCCAGCTTCATGAACTGAGCAGCTACTGGATTCCTTAGCTGTCCAGTCTGAAGATGGCTACTGTGGGACTATCTAACCCCTGATTAATAAATCTGCTGTAATAATTGTACATATCCTATTGGTTATATTCCTCTGGAGAACTTTGACCAATACATGGGATTGTGACATTTGCCTCCTTCCCTGCCTTTTTGTTGAATGTGCCACTCATGGTCTATTCTTTTTCATTCCAGTCATACTGTACCCACAAGGGCTCAACTTCTGCCTGCCCTCCCTTCTTCCTGGTCTCTATTCTTATAACGGTTTTCTCTCTGGCCCTAACTTTCACACTGCAACAGGTCCCTTTGGTTGTCATTAGACCTCAGAGATGACAAGCATTGTGTCATCAGGAAGTCTCACCTGTGCTGGTTATGAAATAGCCAGTAAAAGATGTGAACATTGTACCTACCTGGAGAAGTGGGCATGAGCCCTATTTCATAGCAGCTTCTTGAGATGGGTCATTCAGTACAGACATGTACTTGAAGACATGTGTAATTTTCATTTCCTTGACTTTGACCAGTGGAACTCTTCAATCGTAGCTGATTTCTAACACCTCTGCTGTATAGAAAATTAGAGATGAATGGACATTACCTGGCTCTGCTCCAAACATTTGGAATTCTATCTCTGAATTCAGGAAAATTACTTGCCCTGTGCTTTCACTTACACTGCATTTTTTTTCTTCTAGGAGGACCATGAATAGCTCTCAATTGCTTTTATAATAAGGAAGGCCATAAAGTGGGCTTCTCAACCTTGCTGCTATTGACCTTTTGATGGATAACTGTTGCAGAAGGCTGTCCTATACACTGTAAGATGTTTAGGGACCACCCTTTATCTTTACCAGTAGATCTACCTCCATTTCCTCCAGTGGTAACAATTAAAAATGTCAGTAGACATTGCCAAGCCCCCTTCTCCTAGGAAAAAATTTGCCTCTACTAGAGAGCTACTGGAGTGGTTTCCTGGTCATTAATTTTATACGATGTCAGAAAGAGAACAGGCATAATCTCTATCATTGTTTTTACCTGGCTCCCTGAAGGCCTGGCTTTCTGAAGGAAACATGCCATGTAAATGTGGGTTTCACTGTTCATTATTCTCAAATAAGATCAGAATTAACTATAAGAACATGACCTTGAAGGAGATTTTCCTTTGGCCAAATTAGCAGAAATATTGAGTGTCAGTAAACAATATACTGTATTATTCATGGAACTGTCAATGGGTTGGGAAGGATGAGTAAGATACAGCTCCTGTTCTTAAGGTTCCTCTTTCTAATGGTGCAGAAAGACATGTGCATAATGAATGCAAAACATGGTCATGGTGGGGACTTGACTGGGAGATATTTAAAAGTAGTTTGTGTTCAGGCATCACCTTGAGGCTGTGTAATTTTGTACATTGTCACACTCAGCACCTCCACGGGTGTCCAGGAAGGCAGGTCAGATGAAGAAACTATGACTTTAGATTTACAAAAGTCTATAAAAGCAACACGGGGGTTCCTAGTACCCTTCATTAGCTTCCTCTACTATTAACATCTTATGTAACCACAATATAATTATAGAAACTGAGAATTAACATGGTCCCAGCATTATGAACTCATTTACAGGTTTTATCTGAATTTCATCAGTTTTCCCACTAATGCCGCTTTCCTGGTTTCAGATCCATTCTGGTTTTTGTTTTTGTTTTTGTCTTTTTTGAGACAGGGTCTCAGGATGCAGTTCAGGCTGGTCTTGAGCTCACTTTGTAGCCCAGACTGGTCTCAAACTCACAATGATCTTCCTGCCTCAGCCTCCTGAGTGCTGGGATTACAGGTGTGCACCACCATGCCCGTCCTCAGATCCATTCTGAGATGCCATATTGCATTTAGTTGTCATGTCCCCTTTTTCTCGTGAAATCAGTGACAGTCTCACTTTGTTTTTCCTGACTTTGACGCTTTCATGTAGAATGTTCCCTGATTTGGGCTTGTCTAATGTTTTCTCATAATTAGAATGTTCTGCGTCTTAGGCAAGTGTCCCACAGAACTGATGTCCACAGAGTATCCTGTGAGGAGGTGCATCGTGTCAATGTATCTTATTGCTAATGAAGATATCATGGATCACTTGTTTAAGACAGTGACTGCCAGCTTGGTCCACTATAAACATAATATTTTTTCTTTGTAATTAAGAGTATCTCATGGGGAGATAAACTATGAGACTGCTGGATTGTCCTGTGCCCATCCCAGTTTTGTCTGCCCAGTGTACTGCCCATTGGCGGTTCTTGCCTATCACAGATGCTGTCGTGTGTGTATTTAATGGAGATTTTCTACTTCTGTTGTTTTTTTCATATCTGTTCATTGGAATTGCATTGTAGGAAACACACTTCTGCTGAACACAGAGACACAGGCTTTATCATTCCAGATACTCTGGAAGCTGAGACAGGAGAAAAGCCAAGATCAAGGCCAGCCTGGGAAACAGTTTTAGAAAAAAGATTGGGGATGTAGCTCAGTGGTAAGCCACCGGGGTTCAATCCCTAGTATTGAGAAAAGGTTGTTTCTTCTCTTCCATTAATGTATTTATTTAGCTAGCTACTTGTCTCAGAATGGCACCTTTAAATCCTGCTGCTGTAGCTGTGAACTCAGTCCTACTTCATCTGCTTTCTGGATCACTACAACAGCCTCCTAACTGGTCTCCTTGCCCTCAGCCTTCTTGCTTTTAAGGCTGCCAACATAATGGCAGCGTAATGCTAGTCTGACCATCTTACAACTCTTCATTTGCTCTACATTGCCTGCAAGAGCCTTTGAATAGTAACACAACTAATGACAACTAACAGTTGTTGAATATTCACTAAGCTTTTTACTAGCACAATTCACCATATCCTCAGTACCTGTATGAACTGGGTAGTGTCACCCTCAGCAGCAGCAGGATTCCCATGGTATAGATGAAGCAACTGAGGCACAAAAGCATTAGTAACGTATTCAGCATTGCTAAGTGTTGAGGTCATACTCTGAGCTACTGGCCTCAACCTTTTGCTAAATAGGCCCTTAGTGATCTGACTATAGCTGCTTCTTTGGCCACGTTTTCTACCAGTCCTAGCATTCTTTGCACTTTCCATAAACAGTACTTGTAACAGAAGTAGGATTTCTCACCCAGTGTTGCTGAGGGTCCAGATGACATTTTGGCTGCAGTGGTGGTAGGGATATCAGTAACAGCAGAAGGAGCAATTTTTAAAGTAATATAATTGTCTAAGTAGTGGCCAATTCCCTTACCATTGTTGTAAGTCTGCTAGTTTAGTATAGACCACTAGACTGAAGTGGTGACTTTCTACCTGCAGTTTCTTTATAGTTCTTCTTTAACATTCAGGGCAGGGAAATCTCTACAAAATTCTCCCTGAGCTTCCAGTCTGTAACAATGCCTTCCTCATCATATTCCCTCAGTGGGACCATAGCTTGTTCATTGTACTTTAGAACCACAGTGGTATCAACCTGTGGTGCAGGATCAGGTGCTTAACCAGTTATATGTTTCAGTGCCTGGAAAGTTACCTTCTGTAAAACATATGCTCTATTTGAGAATTCATTGACTGATAACTACATATAAAACACAAAAAATAGTGACTCTAATGCAAGTTTAGACAGGCCCCAAATTCATTATCTAAAATCCTTTGGGCCACATGTGTTTTAACAACAAAATGTTCAGATTTTAGCAAGATATTATGGTACACAAGCCCTGCAGTTCATACTATGCCCCATGGGGTCTAGAAAGTGTTCCATAGTTAAAAGGACTGATGTTTTAGTAGTAATATGTAGTGGATTGATAACTGGTGGTCGACTTTTAACCCCCAGCTGAACTGAGTAAGCGAGTTGCTGGGTGTGCGAGGCCTACCTGAGGATTGTTGCCAGCAGCATAAGAGACAGAACTCGAGAAGAAGTTAGGCTGTTGGGAGTGGAGAAAGGTGGTTGGGAGCTGAGAGAGGTTGGTGGAGCTGGTGGAAACTGTAAGGAGCTGTTGGTTGTTTAGGAGGAGCTCGTCATGCTGGCTTTCCTGACGAATTTGGCTGTTTTCATCCTCTGAGGAGCTTGGGACCCCGTTGGCACTGAGAATGGCTTCGATTCATTTTGGGGGAGCTCTGGTCCTCACCTTTAGAATCGCCTCCTGGCTCTGGAGGGAAAGATGGTGCACTGCCGGTCTCCTGTGAAGCTTGCTGCATTGGCTTCCCTGATGGGAACTTGGCCATCTTGATCACGGGAGGAGCTTGTGGGACCTCACTGCTGCTGAGGATGGCTGTGGTACCTTTCGGGGGAGCCCTGGTCCTTCTGAGCATTGCTTCCTAACTCTAGTACAGATCTCTCAGCCTGCTAGAACAGATCCTACATCTTGCTGGCACAGACTTCCTAGATTCTACCACTGACCTTTGGGCCTCCCCAGCACAGATCATGAAACAGGCCTGCATGAGATATTGTTAAGGGCTCTGGGCTTCCAGTTGGATTCGTGGGAAGCACTGTCATGAACTCTAGGTCCTAAGCAGGACTCATGCAGGACATTATTGTAGGATCCAGGCTCTCAGCTGGGTTCTTGGTCTTAGTGTGTGGACAGATTTCCTGCAATCTTCTGTATATTATTCTTTGGGTGATTATTATAAATAATCATATAAAATATGTATCCTGTATATTGTTTCCTCTTGCAAAAATATGCCCCAAACCAACACATAATATGTAAGAATATTCTAAATGGAGTAAGTAAAAATTTTAAATAGCCTCATGATAAGTTTTATCAATAAATTCCAAGAAATATGTTTTACACTTTTCCTTGATCTTCTGTTTTGGAATTGTGGATAAAGGACTGAACACTGATATTAAGGTATCAGTAGATGATGCCAACACACCCTACTGTTTTTTCCTTAGAGTTGAGATTAAAGGGACTTCTGGAGATGAGAGTGCTGAGGTCGCTGGTAGTTGTGGACAGGGAATTTAGTCCAGTTCGGGATTGAGAACTGAGGTGACAAGATGAACAGGGCAGCCAGAAGCACCTCACAATTGCCCAGAAGAGAGGTCCCCAGGACCTGACTTGGTGCGCTTGTTAAGCAAGGGCCTAATTTGATGAGTAATTTTACAAACAAAAAAGCATGGAACCTGAAGGGAGGTGTGTCAGTCTGACAAATCAAGATTTTCCTAGGCTTTGTGCTCCATGGTTTGGGAGAATGCTGATGCCTTCAGTGGAGCTAGAATAGAGGGTAGGTGGGCTGGCACAGAAATGATGCATTGAGCCTGTGGAATGTGCTCATAGTCATCCAAGTGGAAATAAGTTTTGAGAATAAAAAACAAAATGAATCCTGAAACTGCTTCTGAAATGATGGGCGGCTGGCAGGTTCTTGTCATTGGCCAGAGATATTTCCACTGTTATCAATCTATAACTTTCCAAGTATCCTCATCACTAACCTTCAGCCCCCTGCTGCCCAAGGCCAGGGAAATCCTCAAACCAATGTTTACCCAGGTGTCCAGTCTGATCTGTTTCCCAGTCTCCCAGAAATCTATCACTGTGTCTGTCACTTTGTGCTGTCAGCCTATAAATGGTCACTCATTTCTTTAAAAAAAAAAAAGGTTTTGTCTCCAAGCGGATGATTGGAGCCCACATTTCACTTAGGGATGAATATTTCCTGAGAGACTGATGAAGCTGGGGGAATAGAGGACTGAATGGAGATAGTGTCAGGCTTGAGTAAATCACAAAGTTCGTGGTTAGGCATAGTAGAATTACAGAGCTGGAAATAGTCACAGAA
Source organism: Chinchilla lanigera (assembly GCF_000276665.1). Classification (NCBI taxonomy): domain Eukaryota; kingdom Metazoa; phylum Chordata; class Mammalia; order Rodentia; family Chinchillidae; genus Chinchilla; species Chinchilla lanigera. The sequence goes on from NW_004955424.1 coordinate 23,505,140, forward strand.
GCAAAACCTATCCTCTTCCTTCTGCCAAGATGAAAGCAGCCACTGTCTGCCAGCCTGGTCAGAATGGCTGTCTTCACAGCTATAGGGCTATTTAGCTCTTCTCCTTTTCTCTGATCATGCAGAGGTGAAGGAGCTGGAGAGATCTCCACCGGACCTCTTCCTCCTCCTGCACAGAGGGGGTTTCTGGTGCTCAGGAAGCTCCTCATTAGCTCTTACCCCAAAAGGCTGCCTCATGGTGGAAGGGCTGGTCCAGGGAGCTAGGTAGTCATTGTTTGGGGGTCCAGAGACCTGGACATGGACACTCCGTTTCCAGCTTCTCTGCTTTGTGCCTCTCTCATGTTTGTCGGTGCTACTGGAAGCTCTATGGAGGCTTTCAGGGCTGGTGCAGGAAGAAGAGAAGAGGACATGGACCGAGAGATTACAGAGAAAAGGAAGGTAAAATTGGCCAATTTTAGTTAACTCTGACTTCAGTTCCCAAGGATTGCTTTAGGTAGGTAGTCGCCAAGGACTGGGTCATGCTTAGCAATGGGAGAGCTGTATGGAAAGGCAATAGGGGCACTGAGGTGTGGTCATGTCCTCCCAGGGGACTCCAGAGTCCCTGGCTCTCACCAAAGTCCCACTCTGTACTCACCTGGCAATTGCCGTGTGTTCTAAAGACCTGGGTGTGGGCAGCTTCCTGCTTTCCCAGTGGACTGAGCCAGAACCCAGAACCTCTGAAGCTGACCTTAGGACCACAAGGGACTTGTACAAACACACAGTGATTCTTCACCAGAACTGTTGAGTATATTCTAAGATGAATTTACAAATGATAATGTGATTTTGAATATTTATAACCATTTCTCACAGTGGATCCCATTTCTACTGAGTGGCCCCTAAACTTCTTTGGAGCAGCTCAGTTAATTTCTCAGAGGTGATACAGGGAATTGGAAGGTTTCAGTTCCTGGAGTCATGTCAGAGCTTAACTCTGGGCCCTGCTATATGTCTGGCTTGCATCAGAGTGTTGATATGTATAGGATAATGGAAGAAATGTGCCAAAATCCTGAAGGGGGTTCAAGTCTATCTAAGTCATTGTGCTGATTTAAGGGGGTGGTGGTTACAGTTCTGTTGATAGTGTATTTTCTGGAATAAGAGATGGAGTGAATTCAGTAGGAAATCTATGAGCTTCCTTCTTTTGGTTCTCTGATCTTCCCTTTCTACCTGATCTCCAACCACAAACTGGCCCCAGAACCTCTTCTGGATCCTGGGCTGGCTAGAGTGGGGTGGAAGAGGCAGCTTCCCTAAAAACCTATCTCTCTCCCAGGAGGCTTTTGAAGAAATTTTGCAACAGAGAGTTTCTCTTCTTTCCCCATCAAACAGAAAGGTATAATTCACTTGCTTATAAATAGGTGCTGTCTAATAGTTAAATCTGCTGGAGAACTGGGGTTAGAAGCATGTTAGAGAGTTCTTGTTGATACATATTACATGGGAATGCAGTTCTGCTGGCATAAACCAACTCCTGGAAAACAGGTTCCCTATTGTCCTCTCAATAAGACCAGCTACATAACACCTAGACTGGAGTTAAAATACTGGTGAGAAATTAAGGTTGTAGATCTGTCTCACAGTATGATATCATCAAATGCAGTTGCTGGGTGTTATCTTCAAGAGCCCACAACCCTCTAGTCTTGCATGTATCTTGGGGAGCAGGGCAGAGCAGAAGGGCCTGGCTAGGGTATACTGTTGCTATGGGCTCATTTTCCACAAGGCTCCTTCGGGCACGCCCAGCGATGGCCTCAGAGGAAAAGTCAGACCCTTGAGCTCTGGTGATTACATCAGTCAGAGTCCAGCCAGGGAAACAGGAGCCATCTATACTATTTCACACCGAAGAGACTGAAAGGAGGAATTGGCTTCAAAGGAGTAGGAAGGGCTGGAGAAGCAACAGGAAGAAGGTGGGTAATAGATTGTAGAAGGAAAAGGAGGTTAGGATCTGAGATTAGGGAGCTGCCAATGCCCCTGTGCTCGAGCCTGCAGCTGAGCCCACAGCCGTGCCGCTGGAACTGTCAAGAGGCACTTCAGCTGCCCCTGGAGGGGCAGGTCTGGGAATTACTCCAACCCACTGCCAATCCAACAATGCCAGCCAGTGCCAGAGCTCTGTGAGTCTAAGCAAAAAACAGGAAGCTTTTCACTTTCGGTGACTTCCGATCTACCTCCAGTGCCTCCCTTCTCACTGGAAGCTGCTGGAGAATCTGTGAAATGTAGTTTGCAGACTGCCAGCCCCAGTGGCAAAAAGGAGAGTAGGGATGGGCTCCTGGGGAACTAAGAGGCAAGGGACAAATAAATGATTCAAAGTTCTTATACTAAAAGAGAGGAAGTTGACACTAAGAGAGATGTTCCTAACTTGGTTCAATGATGAGGCACATTCAGGATTTAAAATCCACTGTGTCCTGAGATGTGCTTTTGTTTTTCTATAGCTCTTTAGAGAGAAAGGGTTAGAGTTGGGAAAGACTGGTATTCCACCCAGGGCAGAACTCTCCATTACAGTGCTTGGGGAAGGTGGCCCTTGAGTCTTTCCATGAACATTTCCAGTGACAAGAACCTGGCTACCTCAGCGAGACAGCCAGTTTATCTCAGTGCTGGGCAGTTGTATTCATCAGCAAGCACCTTATTATTTCTGTCTTCAAAGAACCTGTGTTCTGTACACTATACGTAGTTTCCCTGTGCTGCCTTTTCTCAGCTTTGGGGAGCTCTGTGCTGTGCAGATGAGATGGGCTTTCACTTCTGTATTAGTCAGGAGTAGGTTTGTCCATGGATGACAGGACTTTTCTACCTCCATCCCAAAAGAAAAATGGCTCAGATATATTTTAGAACTTGGGGAATTTAGTACTAAGTAGGGTGCTCTGCCTCACTGAGTAGTCAGGGCTCAGTCTCCTCCTACATTTCTACTTGGCCAGCCTGAAGGTACAGTCCTCATCCTTATAGTCCAAGGTAGCCTTTTAAGGAAGTTGCCATTTGATCACTACTTTTTTTTCTTTCTTTCTTTCTTTTTTTTTTTTTTGAACCAGGAATTGAATTCAGGACCTTGTGCTTGCCAGGCAGGTGCTTGTACCACTGAGCTATATCCCTGGTCCCAGGAAGTTACCATTTGAAACTTCTACTTTTATTTAATTGGCCAGAACTTGGTCATAGCATCACAATCTATTATGAAGAATTCTGGGGGATATGTTCTTTATCTGGACACTAACCGCTCAGTCAAAATTTCTAAAATTATGGAAGAAAAGACCACAGATGCTGGAGTACAGTAGTGCTCTACAACAGAGTCCAGCTTGTGGCTTATCAGAGGTGAAGGGATGTGCTGCTAAGGCAGTGTGTTTCACACTTGATGTGATATGAGTCACTTGGGGAGATTTTAAATGCAGGCACTGACTTGATAAATCTCACTGAAGCCTGGAACTCTGTATTCCCGTCCAGCTCCCAGTTGCTACCCATACTGCTGATCCAGTGAACACTCAGACTGTGAGGGTCTGGTCTCCAGAAATAACCATATTGAAAAGGAGTGACAGTCTCAGCGTGAATCCCACAGGTGGAGTTCAGCCCCAGCTTTTCTATTGGAAACCTGCCTTTTTGGGAGGCTTGAGATTTGTAGAGCCTGGCTGCTAGGAGGCATTCTATGAGTGTACACTCCCTTTCTTCCTTTGGGAGGCTTTCCTTCTCCCCACAAGGAGTGTGCTGATTGGATCAGACAAGTGAGTTGTTCAGATGCAGTACAGCACCCACAGCCTGCAGAGAAAGGAGCAGTGAAGCCTCCTGAGGACCAGGTAGGATCTGCAGTGGTTGTGGATGGAGAGGGTCCATGGGGCACCAAGCACAGCATCAAGGAAGCTCGCGGCTGAGCATGGCAGTGCCGCAGAACGCTTTCTCCCGTGCCAGGCAGGATGAGGGTCTGAAAGAAGCAAGGCCGCCACCATGGGCTTGCCCAGCTCCCCATCTGCTCAGGGAGAGAAAGGACAGGGAACAGAGGCAGGAATTCAGGCAATTAATCCTTTATTTAAAGAATAATAAACAGCCAGATTTTACATACTGAAAGAGGGAACAAGGTAAAAGGGGTTAAAAACTAAAAAGCAAGGATGGCAGACACCAATTAACACAATGCTAATTGACAATTTCCCCAAGCTTCCATGAAACATGCCAGGCCGATTTCCCCAATTGCTAATTAAATCAAACCACACACACAATACTAATTTCCCTAACTTAGGGAACTCAGTAGACAAATAAAATGAGAAACTAACTTAAACATTTTGTCAAAGTATGGGAAAAGGATGAATGAAATCTTAACATGAATAAACTTTGGCTCCAAGTACATCTGTGAAAGTTCTGGCAGGTTTAACAAAGTCTCGAAATATCCCAGCATCTCAGTTCTATCACAATTGCATAAATGCACTTCTCTAATCACAGAATAATACACAGCAGTCCTCTTACACGTTCATTCTCTCCCTCTGGTGAAGGGTACCCAGCACATCACGGAAGTGACACGTAAATTGCACCATTTAAAAATTATAAAATACCTACTTAATTACAATTAAAAACAAAGAAATAACTTTTCTTTAAAATAGTCCCTGAGGTTCTCTGAGCTGGAGTCTGGCTTCGGGTAGAAAAGAAGCCAGTCACTTAATCACACAGCTGAGGGTAGAGGCAAATCGCCTTGGCTGGTTTTCACACGGCCCACCACCCCCTCCAAGCTCTGCACACGGTTTTGCTGGGCTCTGATCTGTCTCGTGGGCCCCATCGCTCCCTCTTCCCACCAGCCCCTGCTACAGCCTGCTTTGAAGTGTTCCCTTTCACCTCTGTGCTACATTCAGGGCCCACTAAAAGCATCCCCATTAAATTAAACCATCACAGATCGAGAATGGGCCTTTCAGGTCATCTATCTAATTCTCTCACTTTTCTATTGAGGAATCTTACCCCAAGAGATTTAGAAGGCTAAGATCTGACAGCTGGCCTGAGGTCTCTGTTTTTTTTAATTATATAAGACATATGTGATTATTTTAATAATCATAGCTAAAGCTTGAATAGTGTTTACTATGTGCCGGTCACAGTTCTATGAGCTCTACAGTATTAACTGGATTGATCCCCATGATCATCTGGAGCAGTTCATATGGTTATTTCCCCATTTTATAGGCAAAGAAAGGTACTAACAGCTGAGGTCATATCCTTGAGCGGCAGAACCGAACATGACTACAAGAGGACTGAATCCAGGTCCGTGGTCTTCGCCACTGTACCCCACCACTTCTTTGTAGACTAATTAGGAAATACAGATATAAGTAGAAGTAGGAAATGAGAAGTAAATATCACCTGTAATAATGAAACTCAGAAAGAACCATTACTAGAATTTTGAAAGTATCTAACATGATTTGTTCTCCTTATATATTTTTGAAAAATAGAATCATAGGTGATCCTGTGGCTGCCAATGATTCACCTGACTGTACTTTTTTCTTTTAACACTATATTTTGAACAGCTTCCACACAGGTACCAGCTCATACACACATACATGATATGATCTTCAATGGTCGAAATGCACTCCAATGAATGGATGTGATGCAATTTATTTAACCTACACACAAAGGTGACATTTGACCTGTTTTCGTGTTCCTTCTCTTTCGTTTCCTTCCTTCCTTCCTTCCTTCCTTCCTTCCTTCCTTCCTTCCTTCCTTCCTTCCTTCCTTCCTATCTACCTTCCTTTCTCTCTTCCTTCCTTTCTCCCTCCTTCCTTCTCTCTCTTTTTCTTATAGGATGTTATAAAGAATATTCTCCCAGAGAAATCTTTATTTTTTGTGGAAACTGGATGTTCTGAAGAGTAAGGGGCGAGAGCCATGCTTGGGGATACTCAATGTGCAGAACAAGAGAGCTGGACTGGCCACCTGCAGGGGAGGAAACTCTGGCTCCCTAAATGACATTTCTCTGTATGTCATTTTTGGTGTAGTTCTACTTTCTTTGGGTTCACTAAGACAAGGGTCAAAGCCTCCCCAGACAAAGTAATAGGAGACTTACCCTTCTTGGTTAAGGAAACTATTCCTAGAGATTTAGTAATTATCTTGAGACAAATGTGTGTATGTTTTAGAAATCATTGTTATTGTTATTTTAGGGTAACAACTATACCATGGGGTATATGTCTGATAGGGTACATGCTGGTGACCCTTGTTTATCTGCTTCTCCATGTCCTGTCCATCAACCAGAGGAACAAGTAGATATCTCCTCTCATGCTGGGGTGTAGGCATAGGGATCAGCCACACACTGCTGTGGAGTTAGAGTCTAAAGCATTTTTGACCTTTTTTTTAGACTAGTACCTGTAATGCATTTCTCAAGAGGGAAGCTACTTATCTGTCCTTGTCCCTTTCTGGGACAAAAGCAGACCTGTCACTGTCAGATCAAGGAACCCTGGAGCCTTGTAGAAGGACAGCTGAAAGTCCTTCTCCTCCATTGTGATTTATCATAATCACTGACCCCTCCCCCAGAATGAAATAGGAATGAAATAGTAATGTGATAGGTTAATGCCGATAATTAAAGAGAGTTTAAGACCAGTGTGAGACTGAACTGTGTGTGTGGGTGGTTGAAATGGTTGTTTGATGTGAAAGTCAATGATTGAATTATTCAGAGAGAGTGATTTCCAAATGATAATTTTACACTTTACATAACTGATTCTGATTTATTATAGTGGCACCCAGTTGAGCTACTTTAGTTCTAAGGGGCTGTTAGCTTTTGGATCCCAAACTCCTGGTTTGAAGCAAACCCCGTCACCCTCCTCCCCACCAAGAATGAAAAAAAAAAAAACTGCTCTTGACTGAAATCTCACACTGTTGTTATCTTCCTCACTTGGTTCCCTCCTTTTCCCTCATAAGAGTTCATGCTTTGTTTGGCTTTGCAATTTTTCATCCAGCAGGCGTGTGTGTGTGTGTGTGTGTGTGTGTGTGTGTGTGTGTGTGTGTGTGACTGCACACTGGCCTGCATAAGTAGATAGTGAATGCCCCAGATAACCTGATCCCCTTTCTTCTTGTGGCTTTAGGAAAGCTTTGATCTTTTGTTATTTATCCAGAGCTAGGGCCAGGCTGGGAAAGGGGCCCGCAGGCCGTTGGAAGGAAAGTGACATAGCAGTGGCTCACTGCAGTGCTGCCTCACAAAGGAAAGGTGAGTGTAAAGGTGTGGGGGAGCCCACGTTCAAGCTCACCCCAAGAGAAGGCATCTAAGAATGGGCGCCTATACCAGGCAAGTCCATCCGAGAAATCGGTGGACCGTAGGATGCTGTGGCTGCTTCTCATCTAAATCTATCTGCTGGGAGCCACACAAACCAAGACACAGATCCTGCTGCTCTTTTCGGGAACAACCTGGAGTACCAGAGCCCGTGATGGACAAGCTGGATTCTTATTCTAACATACCTGCTTGTCAAAACCAGACCTGCAGTCCTTCCCCTTATGGCTTTGGGACCGCTGGGACATCAGACTGATTTTTCTTGTGGATGGAAGAGGTGGCCAGGAACCATTCCTCTGTCAGCAAACCCTAACCGAGCATTGATGTGTAATGATACAGACAATGGCTAACATTTGCCAAGCACTTACTTTATGAAAGACTTTATATTAACTTGTTTAGTTCCCCGGAGCTCTAGGAAGCAGTCTTGCTTTTAGCTCCTTTTTTATGCTTCGGGAAACTGAGGAAAACTCACTTGTCCCTGAGTGTCAGGGCCACATCTGCACAGAGCTCGGCCGCAGCGCTTGTCTTGGCGGCCCAAGCTGCAGTCACACTCACTCGGCCTCAGTAGCGGAAGACTTTGCTTGCCAGGCCAGTTGCAAGCCTGTGATCTGTGGGTTCTGGGCCGGCAGTGACAAAGACGTGGCACCCGTGAAGATGGTAGCAATGGTAGCAGCATGCGGGAGTAACTAAGAGAGTTTGGGGATCGCGAGAAAAGTTTGGGTGAGTGGAAGGATGGAAAAGGAAACAGGACGCATTTTTGGAAGAAGGGAGAGTAGTCAAAGGAACCTCTTTCTAGTGAGAGGTTCTGAAAGATTCTATTCCCACTCCAGTCTATCACTTGGGTCAGATTTCTAAGATGACGATCCTGAAAGAACCCTTAACCTGTGTGACTTGTCAACTGGACACTGTCCCCCTCTCTGCTTCTGTCTAATTGCAGTAATATTAACAGTGCCTCCCTTTTGGGACGCTCAAAGTTTTTGTAAAGCCTGTAACAGGTGCATCTCAAACGGGGGTTCAGGGAGTGCCGGAGGGGTCCAGTGCTGTCCCAGCAACCTGGGGAATGATCCAAAGCAATGGAAGTTAGATAAATTGATCAAAATATTGCAGTTACAGAAAAACACCAATAAATTTGAGTGGAACACCTTTCCTTTCTCTGGAATTCTGAGTTAAGGCCCCAGACCCTTAATGGTGTGGATCTACTCTTCCCTGCCTTTTAAGGTATTTTAAGGGGAAGGAGAAGTCAAGCTACCTGTGACCCCCTTTAGAGCAGAAGGCTTTGCTCCCTTCCAGGCCCCATCTGTCTGACTCCGGGGACTCCTGTGCTCTGTATCCCCACGTGGACACTAATGTAGTAAACTCCAGGGTACAATGCCTTTTAGAAAGAGAGGCACCCAGCTTCCCACCAGAAGACAGGACCCCGTTAAGAAGAAAAAGCAGACTAGGAACAGGACCAAGAGGGACAACAGCTGGATGACAAAAATCGAAAGGCAAATGAGCAACTGGGAGAAGATATTTGCATGGCACATAAAGGGTTAATATGCTCACTGTATAAAAAGGCATTAAAAGTAGAAAGCACAGAAAATAAATGGGCCAAAAATCCATAGGACAATGGGCAAAAATATGAACAGGTAATTTTTTTTTTATTTTAAAGAGAAAAAAGAATAAAAACAATGATACAAAATTTCAGAACATTTTGGGTCTTATTTCCTCTTTCAGTTTCTTATACTAAGGGACAATACTATGTTTATACACGCAAGTCTGACTTATTTCACTTATAAGTATGGTCTCAGGTTGTATCCATTTACCTATAAAAGTCTCATGTTTATCCTTCATCATAGCTGAGTAGTACTCCATTGTATAAAAATACCACATCTTTTTTTATGCATTCCTCTATTGATGTGCATTTGGGTTGTTTCCAAGATTTAGCTATTGCAAATTGTGCACATATATTGCTGTGGTATGATGTTTTTAATTCTTCTAGGAAAATACCCAGAAGGGAAATCGCTGGCATGAATGGGACCTCTAGTCCAGGGTTTTTGAGGTATCGCCATACTGATTTCCACAGTGGTTGCACAGTCTACACTCCCACAAACAATGGAGAAGAGTTCCTTTTACCCCATGGCCTTGCAGCATTTGTTATTGGTTGATTTCTTGATGATAGCCATTCTTTCTGGGGTGAGATGGAATCTCAGTGTTGTTTTAATTTGCATCTCTCAAATGACCAATGACATGGACAGGTAATTTATAGAATATATACTAATGTCTAGTAAATATTTTCAGAAGATGCTCAACATCACTGACTATTAAAATAAATATAAATTAAATAGTAACATGTTTTTCTTCCACCTAGTACTTTGAAAAAGTGAAAACACTTTGATGTTGGTGAGTATTTAGGGGAATGGGTAGATTAGTATAGTGTTGGTAGTAACAGGAGTGGCAGTTGGCATAGCCTTTCAGGTGAGTATATTGGTTGGATGTGTTAGAATTTGAACTATTTTTATCCATGACCTAAGAATAAAATAATAGAAGTATCTTGTCTGTAAAAGATATATATATATAAACAGTACATCCTTTAGAGTTGGTTTGTGAAGGAGCTGACTACAGCGTAAATGTCAGGTAGTAGGGGAAAAGCTGAGATGATTCACTCATGCAATGGAATACTGTACAGCACTGTTTAGGTGAATCTTTATGTCCTGACACAAGAAAGAGCACAGTGCAGGCTGATAAGGCATGAATAGTCATTTTTATTAAAAAGATGTATATTTGTATATAAAGTCGCACTGCCCAAATGTAGGTGAAAGGATAGAAAATGCATCCAACTCCAAAGCAGGTGCAGTTAGTGAGATCAGGAGTGACTTTAAGTGCTTGGTAGTGCATAGCTCTTACTTTCTCACTCATTTGGCTTTTGATAGTCCTCGGCTTGTGTGTCTGGTGACCTGTGTGTGAATGTATTTATCCGCTTACTGTAGTCAAAGAATCCAAGTGCTCCGTCTTGGAAGTGACATTGCAGTTTCTTCCAGACTCCTGTCATGTGAAGCTCTGGATGAGCCTGTCTCCATTTCCTTAGGATGGGCCTAGCTTGTGTGTTGTCCCAGCGTCTGGTCTGGTTAGTTCTCCTTGGCTCAGCTGTGTCCTGATCAGAGCTGCAAGTTTCATGGCTGCCCTACTCAGAGAGTCAGGTTTCAGCTCTGGTTTACCAGGCTGGTGGGAGGTGAAGGCGGCAGCTGCACCTGGAACTTGCAATTCTACTGCATTTGTGGAATGCGCTCCTTCCCTCAGTGTGTTGCTGGTAACTTTGGCAAGAAAGGTATTTCCTACAAAGGCAGGTGATTCTTCAGAGACAGAGGTCAAACTTAGGATTAGACTAGACTCGGTCCTTGTTCTTTCTTTTCTTGGAGGGTTGATGTGAGCATTAAATAAAGAGCTCAGCAAGATGCTCCGCATACAAACTGCACTGATGAACAGCCCTGCAGAGCCTGGTGTGGGCGAACACACCCACACCAGGGTGTAGTCACTGCTATTGGGAGTCTGAGACAAAAGGCTCACTTGAGCCCAGGAGTTCAAGGCCAGCCTAGGCAACATATTGAGACTTTGTATCAAAACAACAAAATAAAAGAGAACATAGATCTACCCAAAGGGAGGGTCCAAGTGTATGGAATTCTCTGGATAAAAAAAGAAATTTTTATTATGGTTTTTTGAGGCAGGGTCTCACTATGTAGTTCAGGTTGGCCTTGAATGCATGTAGCCCACCCTGGTGTCAAAGTCATGGCAATCCTCCTGCCTCAGTCTCCCGAGTGCTTGGATTACAGGTGTGTGCCACCATGCCTGCATGAAAAGAAAATTTTGATGGGTCCTGGCATTGAAGGACACAGGTACCTTGAAAAAAAGCTCACTCCTATTTTATAAATGCACTTTCTGATTTCCAGGGAATAGATGAAACATTTGTGTCCAGTTCTGACTGACACTGCCCTCTTCCTCAACTTCCTTTCTTTCAGAGGAAGAAACCTCCAAATACCTGCTGGTTGCTGTTTCTTACAACCTATGTAGTCAACATTTAATTACATTAGCATTTGTTTTCACTAAAAAAGTAATCACATTACTGCCTTTCATGTCACATTAGTGAAAATGGATACCAATATGATACATATTAATAGAATATGATGGGAAATTGCTAATACAATTAGACTTTCGCATTTTATTAGTTCTGGAGTGACACCATGTGTGGAACAGCTCACTTTAGCAGCAAGAAGGACTGAGGGGGAAAGTGGTGGCTGCCTTTCTACTTGCATGAGCATAGCTGGCTCCTGGAGGCCTTGAAGTACCCATGGCTCCTATGGTTAGTTTCCGAGTCCTACTTCCTGCTTCGTCCTGTAACCTGAGCACCTTCTGGGCTTGGGCTGGGAGAGGAGTTCTTCCTTCATAGCCACGCTATGTGCTGGAGTTGTGGTCATTAAAATATCATGTGACACTATCTCGCCTGGGTGGCCCTAGATCAGATAGAATTAATATTTTATCATCCCTTCTGTGGCTAGTGCTGGCAGACAGAGGGATACAAGCAGGGAAAATGCCTCCAGGGCCTACCTAACATTCACTGCTAGCTCTTGGAAAGGCCTCTACCTTTGGCTGGCTGCCCCGTTTGGTGGCTTTGTCTCAAGGGACCTGCCACTTCGCATCCTTCTACCCTCCCCCTCTTTATCACTTTCCTCAGAGATGGTGGGATGGTTTTGCTGTACTTCTCTTGTAACTATGTGTAGGTATGCTGAGGGGAATCTTCTGTAGTTCTTAATACATCTTGCTTAATTGTCTCTTGCTATATGTATTTCACACATGTGACTTTGTCTCTGGCTCTCTACTCGAAACACTCGGTGCAAACTTAGTTTGTCTCCTCAGGCCCATTTCAAATCCTCTTTCCTGCACAAAGTTTTCCCTGTCTACCCCGAGTTGATGTTACCCTTGGGTTTAACACGCATTGTTTACCTGCTGTGTCTTCGTATGACTTCCACATTAAGTTCAGCAGCTTTGCTGAAAAGAACAGTTGATTCCAGGGTGTGGAGGAATGAAGCAGAGAAGGTCTGGTGAGGTTGATGTTACATTTAAAAGGAAATGATGTGTTGCCAGCAGACTAGCACACGTGTGGGAGGCCACATGGACTTACTAGAGTGTGGGGTCTGCTGTGATCTGCTCAGTCTGACAGGCCAAGGCCCAGGGAGGGGCGGGGCCCCTACTTCCTTCCTTTTGCAGCTCACAACTTCGCATTTGATTTTGTCTTTCCCAAGCACATGTTGCACGACTTAGAATCTTGGAGTGAAACCTAGTAGTGATCCAACTGGAAAGGAAAGCTAGGTGGCAGTTAAGGAAGACACGGATTGAGCTCGGTGGGGGAAGGGGCATGGGGGAAAGAGATGAGTGGAGTGAGGGCAGCCTAGTCTTTGAATAATAGGTAATTAACTCTGGAGAATGCTCTATGTACATCATGAATAATGAATAGAGAACTTGTAGCCTCAGAGATGTCAGCCACCCTCAGTCAATATGGCAGCAAGGATTTCATCTGCCGGTTCTTTCATTGTCCTCCTCAGGAAAGCACCAAGGAGAGGGTACAGACAAACTGGAAGCTCATGAGGCTGTATGCATGGCCAGGGCAAGACCACTGGTCGAGGGGTTGGGAAACCCGAGTCTGTACTTTGAATTTTCCAATTGCAGAATGGGGGAAGTCTGCTGTGCCAGATGATATGTAAGGCCTCTTCCTATTCTAAAGTTTGATAGCTCTGCCAAAGAAGGCATATAACCTGTGTCAAATGAGAGGCCCTGAGTGTCAGTCCCAGTCTGCAGTGCTGGGGAGGTGGCTGGGCTATGCTGGGTCTGAGATGATGTAGAGGGAATGAGCAGGAGGACCAAGGAATGCTCTCAGGGCATGGGAAAAGGCATGAGCTATGGTGGGTGGCAGGGATTCCAGTGGGAGGTGGAGGATTGTGAATGAGAGGGTCTTTATGGGGGGCCAGATGGTGGGCAGCGGGTGATGGCAACCTAAGAGTTGTGGGGTTGACTTCATAGATGGAAGGCAGCCAGTGAAGTCAGTGTTGCCTCTCACCTGGATCTTTCAGCAGGCACCTCGCCTGGTACATTCTCAAGGCCATGGAGTGCTGGAGGATAGGCCTGCTATCAAAGCTGGGAGGGCAGGTTGCTAGAGGCAGGTGAGAAAGAGTCTGGCCCAGGCCAGAAGCTGAAGGGGCAGGTTTGCCAAGCATTTTCAAGGTGAACTTGGGGCTATGGGTACAACAGGGCCTTCTTTAAAAATCCACACACAATCAGTCTCTTAGCGGCACCAACTAGGTGTCTTGATGGGCTATCTCTCCCTTGTCTCCCTCCCTAGCCTCGTAAGAACACACACACACACACACACACACACACACACATGCTAATAGCTGGAAGGTGACTGTGAAAGCTTTGTTGGCTTAGACCAAGTTCTCCAAGACCCCACAGAAGGTGACAGTCCAGTTGAGGCAGTAGTCAATTACTTAATGAATGTAATGAGTCTTGATGAGTTCAGGGAGTTTGGCTGAAAAATGTCCCCTAGGATGGGGACAATTCATTCACAATATATCATCATATTGTTGTTTTAGAGAGGATGACCCAACATCAAACCTATTAGTGACCAGTGTGGTCCCCTCTTTTGCTCTCCTTTCCAGTGTGCCCCTAAATGCATGTGAGAAGCAGGTGTTTGCACTTCCCATGGATTACATGTTGGAACCCTTATCACACCACTCAGTCCACTACAACAAACAGTACTGACCAGAGAGCAGGGATTTATTTATTTATTTATTTATTTATTTATTTATTTATTTTGAGACCAAGTTTCTCTATGTAGTTCAGGCTGGCCTTGAGCTTGCTTATGTAGCCCAGACTAGCTTCAAACTCATTGTGATTCTCCTGCTTCAGCCTCCTGAGTGCTGGGATTATAGGTGTGCACCACCACGCCTGACCTGGGATATATTTTTTAATTATAATGTTTTTCAAACTTCTCTGATAGACACACAGCATATTTAAACACGGATGATCAAAAATTGTGTTCACAGTGCAGTTCTTGTCTAGCCTTCAGCAGCGCAAAATCTCACCTCAGTGGGTAGCAGCCACCAGGCTGCCTTTGAGCAGACATGTGCAGGGAGCGTTCAGTTTCTTTAGCGGGGGTGGGAAGACACCCGGCCTTTCAAATCAAAGACGACTCAGTGTACAGAGAGATGTACCTCATGGAAATAAATAAAAGGAGGTTCAGCGTATTGCCAGCTGGTCGTCTTAAATCAATAATGCGGGCAGTTCATCTTGCACACCCATTCTGCTGCTAGGCGGAGGGGCATCTACCTGGAATAAAAACCCTTATCAGAGAGGTCTGGGGTGTAAGTTTGTCTCGCTCTGCTATTCAAGGCCTCTCTGGAGCCTGCTGGGGTAGTATGCCTGTCAGGGGGCTGAGGGTGTTAATGTCCTTTCCCTCCAGATCACATCAATCTGCATCCATTATTTTGCCAAGCAGGAACACCTGGATAGGAGGTTCTATTTTCTTTCAATTGCCCCTGGCTTATAAAACAAAACCAGCAAAGAGCACGTAATCCCTTTGAGTATTCTTCTAGTGTGCCCACTGGGTCTTTTTTTTAAGAGTGCCAGGTACTGTGAGAAGATTCTGGGTTAAAAAAAAAGAAAAGGGCAGCATTTTTAATCATCTTCTTTGTTTATAAAGTGGTGACATTCAATCTTGAATCAAAGAGAATAGTTTCCAGGTAGCAAAGTCTTGTGTTTGTTTTTTGTCAGCGGCCAGCGTGTGTCTCCTCCAAACTTTGTGCAAAATCAACTCACCTTGATTTAAGCTACAAAGAAGAGGACTTGGGGGTTGGAAAGGTGGGAAAAGGGGAAGCTTTTAAGAGATTATGCTTTTGGAGTTTTGATAGATTAAGAGGGTGATCAAACTAGGCAGCATCTTAATAATAGGGCATGTGAATTTTGGCTAGGCTAATGGAAGCTCTTTTGTCAACTTCCTGTATCCTGCACTTGACAGGGCTCAGGGAATGACACAACTGGCCACCTTTGATACCTAGAAGGGGCTTAATAAGATTTAAAGATGCGGTACCGTGACTGGAGTTTCCCACCATAGGTGTGAATTACACAAAGTTCACCTATGCACTAATTCTTGGCTGGCTTTGCCACCTGGGCAGGAATTCAGAATGTGTGTTTTCTCTACAGAAGTAAAGGCTGAGAGCTGGGCAGCTGCGTTTCTGAACAGAAATTGTTTCTCTAAAAGATTTTTTTAAATTCCATTCAGGATTTTGTCTCTGAAATATTATCTATCATAAAAAAAATGACAGGAATTTACTATGGCAGTTAGCTGCAATTTTTAAATACACTCAGGTTGGTGAGTAACGTCTTCCCTTCTCAAGAAGATGGGGCTAAAAGCGAGAGCATCAGTCTGATTTCTGGTGGGAAGGGCAGGTAGGGCTGCGGACAAGACCATGCCAGGATGTACGAGCCCTGCTGGGGCCCACAGGTTCCTGATGGAATATCTGAGCTGGAGATATTTAGCACAGAAGATTCTGCCTCCAGGAGCACCCTGTCTGCCGGAAAGGAGCTGGGGATCCTGACACATCCTTGTGTGTTGGTTGGCTGGGTTTGAGGTTGGAGTGTCCCAGGACAGGGCATGTGGCTCCCAAACTCTCTAAACTTTTATGACAGTGGCTTTTCATGAGACATGCAGGGAAGCAAAAAGGTTTATCCCTGGAGTTTCCTGCTGAGTCTGTAGCAGAATAGTATAGATGCCTGTTAAGCCGAGTGAGAAATACTCTCAGAATTCTGGTCACGTGAGACTTGTCTGACCCTGCAGGCAGGAAGCTCCTCTGATGGGCAAAAGGCTATGGATCTGGAATCCACAGCTTACTAAGTATCACTTTTCTCCTCAAGGGGCTGCCAGCCAGGACCTAGATTTCCCACCAGAACTCTTCAGCTTCTGGCACTTGAGTAGGGGTCAGAGATTGCTTGGCTGTGCCCTACTCTCTGGCCCATGCCAAATAAAAGCTGAAGTTGTTGGTCTTCTGTAGAGCTTCAGTTATCTTTGTCCCTGTGGGAAGGGGTTCCTGCATTTCTCTGATAGGGTGGCCGTGGCACCCTGCCCATAGGTCCAAGAATCAGACCAAGCATGCTGCTTCTAGCTTCCCACTCAAACAGCGAGGAATCATTTCAAATGGTCTCCAGAGAATCAGCTTCTTAGAGGTCAAGCTGAAAAGCACATAGGTGTATACTTAAAGAGGCAAAGCTCCTAGGAATATTTAAAACTGATTTTCAGGGGCTGGGGATTTAGCTCAGCGGCAAAAGCGCCTGCCTGGCAAGCGCAAGGTTGTGAATTCGGTTCCCAGTACCGGAGAAAAACCAAAAAAAAAAAAAAAACAAAAAAAACAAAAAAAAAACTGATTTTCACTATACTATAATTGCCCCTGAATGCACCTAAGGAATCAATGAGAAGGCGTGGGATGGGTCGGTATTGGTAGAGTTCAAGTTTTTCTGTTTTACTTCATCTGCCTTGTAAGAATAGATCCTATTCCTCTTCTGCTTTTTTTCCTTTATCCATCTCATGCTCATGATTTGTACATATCAGATCCCCTTTTGCTACAGTTGGACTGACACCAACTAACTCTTTTTTCTCGATTTTTCTTCCTTAGTACTCAAGGCACCGTTGGGAGAAATCGAATGGAAACTGATCTATTTCATAGATTGGTGGGGAAATTTGGGTGATTTAAAAAAATGCTACCTGTTTAAAAATTCCACAAGTAGAAGCCACCAAAATGCTTGTACTTGGCTCCTGAACATGCATGAAGGGACAGGTGACTGTGGGCCCATCACTACCAGCTATGACAAAGATCAGCACACAAGCTTGAAGTCACACTGACCCAAATGCCAATGCCACCTCTTAGTAGCCATGTGACTTAGACCTTCTAAATGGTGCCCTTCCTTGTGGAGTGGAGGTCATGGAGATATGATCTACCTTGTAAGACTGCTGTGAGACTTGCAACTCTTTGCATCATGAATCACAGTGTAAAATGCAGTTTACATTACAACCCAACACACACATGTATGCACACAGACATGTTTAGGAAACAGAAACAAACTTTTCACAAAACAATTTTTACCTATACTCTAAAAATGCTCCTTGATATTTTCTCTTCTATTTTTTCATGAAACCCAGTGATTGCCACCCACTAAGTAGATTTCATGGCTGAAAAATGAGTTGCACCACAAAGTCTGGCATATACTATAGGTGCTGCATAAATGTCCATTCCCTTAATATGTTGATGGATTAATCAGAGTACAATAAGCTATGCTTCTGAAACAAACCCTGACATTGATGTGGAATAACACTGCACAAGTTTATCTCCTGCTTTCAACAAGTCCAGTGTAGGTCGGCAACTTTTCTAGGCAGCTCTTCTGCATGTGGGATGCAGGTAGCTTCTGTCTTATGACTTCCTCGTTTCACATGTGCCCTCCACAACCAAAGGAAAAAGAAGGGTGGTTTACTTCATGGTTGCCCTTAAGAATTAGATGGGAAAGGGACCTGTAGGAAGATCAGAGTAAATGACAAACCATATGAAGGAGTATTGAGGTAGATCTTTGACACACTGACAGTTAGCAATGAAATCACAGAGATGCAAGATTGACCTGATTTGGGTTCTTCCTGTGCAGTCACAAAGGAGCAGACTGAGTTACTGACATCAAGGGGCCTCTTGCCAGTTTTCTTTAAGCCTTCCCCATGATTTGCAACTTTTGTTAGGCTCAATGATGGTTATACACAGTTTTCTGTAACTAGTGAGTTTACTTATTACATGATCGTGGAGCTCAACATGACATCCTTACAGACAATGCGATGGGACTGACAACTCATCTTTACGTTGGTGAGCCTAGACTGTTTAGAACACTAGTAATGAAAGTGAACTTTTATTGAACACATTGTATTTGAGCTAAGTATTTGAGCTAAGGTTTGAGCTGAGAGTTCACATGCTTTATCTCAATGCATCTTCACAACATCATTACATAGAATCTTAAACATCTTAGTTCCTTTGAAGACAATTTCCTCTGCTACCTTCACTGCACAAGTGAAAAAAAAAGTTGACTTTCAGAAGGCTTTTGTCTCAGGAGCATAGCACATTTGTGGGGATGCTAGGATCAAAAGTCAAGACCGTTTTATCCCCAGGGTGAGGACAGGAGTCTAATGGAAAGTGGGGGATACTGGACATTTCAGTGGCTTTAGCAATGTATTAATTGAATTTTCAGTTTTAGGATCTTTAGCTTTTCCCAGGAATATGTAAAAATGCTAATGTGTGCTGGGTAGAATGCCCAATACTCTGAAACTACTATTAAACTTCCAGTTATAGCTTCAGCTAGTCATTCTGGGTAGAAATAACAAAACATCCTTAGACAGGTCCTTGCTAGCTATATTACAGTATCAATTTCAGGTAGAAACACAAGTCTAGATAGTAGTAAAGTTAGTTCTCCACCTTTCTGTCTGGTTTTACACAAGTCTGCATGCTGTCTTTTTTTTTACTAAGAAGTCTGATTTCTACCGGTACTGAAGAGAAATACTGAAATTTGCCAAAAGTGCAAATATGCTTTTGATAATGACAGTAGAGGGAGGGAAGTGATTTTCACCATGGGTCAAGGACCGGACATTCTCAAGGAAGGACATTCCAGTGATGAAGTGGTCAAGCTCTCTTAGAGGTGACTGAAAAGGTTCTCACACATCTTTTCCTAGAATCTTAAAAGGGGCTTTTCTTCAGAACTGATCCAAACCAGAAGCACTGACTCATGACCTCCTAAGTTTCCTCTCCTAGGCCAAGGATTCTCTGATTTCACTTCTAGTTCAGTGTAACAAGTGTCCTCCTAAAATGTTGCACAAAACATTTTGTACGAGGTGTGAGCCAGGGTGTATATAATTTTTTTTATAATGCATTCCTGGAAGGCCAAGGAGCCTGAGCGTTTAGAATGAGGTGTTTCCAGCCTGGCACGGTTGGACTTTGCAGTCTTACTATCTGTGTGTGCCTTTGCAACTAATTTTCTCTCTCTAGGAATTCTCTTTCAGTCTCACATCCCCTACATTTTCATATTTTTAAGATTAAGAAAAGGCAGAAATTGTAGTCATGTAATCTTTTTCCTCTACCCAGCAGCAGGCCTCTGCCTGCATGCGTGCTCCTCCATGCTCATAGTTAACTCTGTATTCCAAGAGAGGGGTATGGCAGCAGGGCAATACCTCACAGCTTCACAATAACCAATGTTTGCAGGGGTATGGTGCAATGGAGTACTGTGTGGTCATAAAAAGGATGAGTTTGAGTCATTTGTTGCAGAATGGGTGCACCTGAAGAGGTCCTTATGCTAAGTGAAAGAAAACAGACACAATAGGTGAAATATTACATAGTTTCCATGAGAAACCAAAAGTATAAATAATTTAAAGAGCAAAATCAAAGATAATAGGAAACAGGGAAGAGGAAGAGGAGATGGAGAGAGGAGGAAGAAGTGGAGGGGAAGGGGACATGAAAAGGATTGAGATTTGATGTGTATGTGTACCAACTCCCCATGATGAGGGTGTTCCTTATGTGTCACAAACATGTACTAATAAAAAAGAGAGTGGGGTGCCTGGGTCCCAGGGCATGTGCACTTGCCTGGACAGAGCATGTTTGTGTTAATAACGTTATTAACTGGAAACCAAACCTTCCCTGCCTCAGCACAGGTTCCTGATATTCTTGCATATGTGCCTGCCATTGCCAAGGAGGAGTAGTCAGAGGAGCACGACTCCTGAGCAGGAAACTGGGAACGCGAGTGTTGTGTTTATTTGACTGTGGATCTGCCTCTTTCCCCTGGGCAGCTTGCCTACCCTCTCTATGCTTCATTAACTTCCTTTCGCCACCTGCTCTATTAGGACCATTTCCCCTACCTGCTTTACCTTTGAGAGGTCAGGTGCACCCAGGCACTTCCCTTGGAGCTACTGGCTGGGAAGGGTTGTTATACATTTATGGTGGTATTTTTGTCTTTGTTATGATTACAGTTATTTTATTTATTTTTTTTAATGGCTCAGGAGAAACTGCTGTGAACCCAGTACAAGAGGACAAACTCGGTATTACAATGATCTACTGTTCAGATGTAATCTTACAGAAGTATGATATAATTTCCATGTGACATCTCCTGAAAGCAAATCAGCACTTTGTTCTAACCCTTAGGGTCCAGCCAAGGGGTCCTGATTCTGAGAGATGTGTCCATCCTTCTTTCACTTTTCCTCTACACAAGTGAGGACTCATTCTTTTTTGTTGTTGTTGTGAAGATTTGGAAGCCCTTCTCTCTCCACTTCTCCTTTTTGCACTGTATGAGTGTGTGTGTGTGTGTGTGTGTGTGTGTGTGCCCACATTTGACCCTGGTAGAGAGAATCTCCTGAGACTCATCACCTGCAAATTGTGCCTCTGAAAAGGAGATGGTTGCAGAAAGTTCCAAGCACTGAAAATGGGTGTGTAATGAACCCTGTTTTGCATCTTTAATTATAGCGTTTTCCACCATGCATGCGGTAATCATATGCTTTCTCTAGAGCCAAAGGGATGTGCAGTTCTAGGTCCATTCATTAATGAACTGGCAAATCAGTCACAGTTCTTGTCAAAAACCAGCGCAGTGTGGATCCCTTTACCTAGCCCACAGGATCCAATCTGTGGTAGATCCCTTGTCCCCAAGGACACTCAGAGGCATTCTTCACAAATGTCTTGTCACAAGTGCAGGTTTTCTGATGAGATACCTGTTTGCATTCTCTACTGCCTTCTCCTGATTCTCATTTTCAGAGTAGCTAGTTCCTAGAAAACATGAGTTGCTTTTGGAATTTGGCAACTGAATGGTGCAAGGGGAGAGTGAGAGGCAGCCCTGGGAGGTGAGGACAGAGATTTATACCATCCCAGGAAGGCGCCCCGAAGCCCTCTTGGCCTAAAAATATCTTTGCTCATTCTGGTTTCAGAGTCTGAAATTCCCCTACCAGAGGCAGGCTTTGGGTTAAGCTTTGCCCTTGAGGGAGTACAGGGGGAATTCTCATTTAAAAAGCAAATACCTGCCAGATGCAAAGCAGAGTCCACTCAGTTGCAAACGTGTTTTTGTATCAAACAGATTTCTCCCTGACCGGAGGGGGCTGAGACCGAAGAGTGAAGGTCTCCGTTGTCAGCTTGGAGTCTTGGAGCTTTCTGGCCTGGAAAAAGACAGAAGCAGAGGAGGCCTGAACTGCCTGGGACGGCCTGGCCTCCTGCTTAAGCTGCAGCCAGCCTTGGAGAGCAGAGACCCAACATGATGATGAGGATTAAGGAGCTGATAAAATCAGACCAACAGTGTCCAGAGTTCGGATGGCCCAATTCTTAAAGTGACCAGCTAATATCATATCAAAACTGGGGCTCCTCTTTGGGAAAGGTCTTGCATTTCTAAAGAAGGACTTGAAGCATCTTCAGCATACTTATTCATTAATTGTATTAACATGTTATTAATACCACCTAAAGAAAGTTAATTTGTTTGTTTTCTTCCCTCATTGGAATGCTAGTTCCCCTAGGACAGCTTCTTTGTTTTGTTTGTTGATATATCCAAGTGCCTGTAACAGTGCCTGGCACATAGTTGGTGTTCAATAAACATTTGACGGCTAAATGCACACATTTACTTTTTTCCTGAGCATATGAGAATGCACTTCTTCCATGTCAGCCCCTGCATACTACTCACTCCTGTCCTAGAAACGTTTAGACTTTTTAGCCTGGCACTTTCTTCTCTGGGTCCCTTTTGGAATTTGGACAATTGCAAACACTCCATTTCCACTCCCCTTCTCACAGAGGAGGCTGTAAACGGCATCTTTCCCGCTTTCTGTACCACGCCAGGGGCAGTTTATGGCAAAGGGCGAGGCCTAGCACTGAGAGTAAACAAACACAGCCCTGGGTTTAAAATAGACCATTGAGGAGTGCACAAAAAAGGTCCTTGTTTTTAAAGGAGCAGTGGAAGCTCTCAAGAAATAATAAGAAATAATAAGTCTGGAAGCTGGATGGAAAGCTCTGACGCTTTCTGGCTGCGTGCGTCCTTCGAACTTTATGTGCGTCTGGCACGCTCAGGATGGGACCGGCTGCCAGCTGTGGCCAGTGTCCACGGGCAGCAGAAAGTTTATCTAGGCTGCTGGAGGGAAACTGAAATCACTTTGAAAAAAGCAGCAACATGCTTGTGCTGATTTCTGAGACACAGGTGCCTTTTGCAGAGTGAGTCCCTTATTTGTCCCAAGTGAGGCGTAAGATGTGGGGACTTAAAAAAGGCTCTGGAACATGCCGGAAGGGGGAGACGCTGTTAGCACAATCAAGCCCAAGTTTTCTCATCTGCAAAGCAGGGTGTGAATACCCATCTCCTAGGGTGGTTCCAGTGCCTGGCATGTGTCTGGAGCCTGAGAGGTGACAATCACACCAACCTCCTGCAAGGAGGTATAGAGGGCAGCACAGCTCCTCTGCCAGCAGTTTGAAGACCTAGATGACCTTCCTTCCCTTCTCCTCTTTGACAGTCATTACTCTTTCTTTTTTAAAATAAGTAAACACATCCAGAGTTTAAGCAATTAAGACATATATCCCCACTTCTCCCCAAAATAAGAAACCCCTATGGGAATATACTTTCCAGAGCCTCTCAATCTCTCCAATTTCTATAGCTTTGCATCTACCTATCATCTATCTATCTATCTATCTATCTATCTATCTATCTATCTATCTATCCATCTGTGTGTCTGTCATCTATCTTTCCTTACCTATCTACTTATAATGTTAATTTTATGTGTCAGTTTTGACTAGTACACCGATATTTGGTGAGACATTCTGGATGGTTTTTTTAAAGTGTTTTTAGATGAGATTAACATAAATGTTCTGACTTCAAATAAAGCAGATGACCCTTCATAATGTGTACGAGCCTCCTCTTGGCCACTGAAGTTCTTTTTATAACAAAGGCTGACCTTCCTGGAAGAAGTTCTGGCTGCAGAGCACCTTTGGGCTCTAGCTGCAGCTCCTTTTTCTGCCTGCTGTCCACTGGGATGTCCTGCAGGGTCCAGACTTGCCAAATCCGTGATTGTATGAGCCCATTCCCTAAAATGAATCTCTCCCCCTGACCCCCTTTGCCCAGGGATGACATAATGTCTACGTTATTTGTGTACTGTAATAGGCAAGGGGCTGCATGGGAAGTTTTCTTTTAAATGTCCCTGGCACCTTGGCAGAACACAGAGGTTGGGAGATATGGAGGCAGATGGTCCTCCAGCTATGACTCCATGTTTATAAATGTGTGCATGTAATGTACGTGCTTTGAGTGTTCAAAGTATTGTTTTTCTGAGTGCTAAAGACTGGGTCTGCATCCTTGATCCTCTTATTCTAAGGGCTGAGCAGCTACTGGATGGTCTGCCTTCCTAGCATGCATATGGCCATGGGGCCTGTCCCGCTTCTGGTCCTGTGAGTCAATAGAATGACTGCTCTTTCATGATTATGTATATTTTGTTTGTTCAAAGTGTTACTTTTTTGGAATATTAATGTTTTAAAAGATGATTTAATTTTTAAATTTATTATATCTGGGATATCCTTCTGTAACTGTCTCATTCTTTCAAACATGCTGCAAAATATTCTATATTACTGCTGTGCCATAATTTATATGAACAATTTCCTCTTGATAAATAGTGAGATTGTTCCCATTTTTCCCTATTATAAACTGTACTCTAGTGAACACCCTTGAAAATTGGGTAATTATTTTCCATTGCCTGAAAAAATGGAACTTCATCCCCTCCCAGAACCCTGCGCAGCTTCTGCGTGCTGCAGGGTGGGCACGGCGGGGAACCCAGAGCAGACACGGATGTGGCTTTCTGCGGAGGCTGTGATCCTCTGAAGAAAAAAGACCCGGAGAACAAGGGACTCCTCACTGCAGCCCCAGGATGTCACGGGGGGTTGGGGGGGAGACACCAGGCCTGATGATGCTATTTGGGAGAGCTGCAATGGATCAAGGCTTTGAATGGACAAGAAAGGAACTTTCCCTGCTGAATTTCACTGCTTCTCTGACACTTCCTCGGAATCCAGGAATGTGCAGCGCAGCCAGAGTTATTCTCAAGCCGTTTATGTTTCCTCATTTCCCTTCAGTATTATTTATTTTTTTTAAGAATAAAGCCTCGGCAGAGCCAAAGTGCCAGCCTCCACTCCTCTGAGAAGATTGTGTGTCTGCTGCATATTTTATATTTTTACTATATATGTATGTTTTCATCAATTATGTAAACTCTGGTTTCATGTGTTTGAAAGTTTTGCAGATCTCTTCAGCAAGATGTAAACAGGAAAGGCCGCAACCTTGGTGTTTCCTTGTAAACTTGTCAGCCTCATAAAGTAGGAGTGCAGTATCTTCTCTTCACCAGGTTGAAGAAGGTGGCAACCTGAGGGGCACCTGGCGCCCTCCTCTCCCCCACTGGGCTCCTTTCCCCCTTTTCCTGATTCCCCTCTCTCCGACACCCCAGCCCAGGGCCTGACATTGATTTCTAAAGGCTTCCAAAAGACCCTGAGCCAAGCCCTGAGCTCATAAAAACGGAAAGCTCCTTTCTCCAAGGAGCCCTGTGTTGCGGGGAGCACCAGGGGCAGTGTTTGCTGGGGGGATGAGTGAGCACACTTCTAATGAGAGACTTCTGCAGGGCCGGGGACCCTGGCTCCTCCTTCAGGCGGTGTGCTGGGCTGCAGCTCTGTTTACCTCTGGCTAAGGTCAGTGACCAGCTATGTTGAGGAAGGTGCTGCTGGCAGGACAATCTAGAAAATCCTGTACTTGGTCCTCTCATGATCAAATGAGGTAGAACTACTCTCTGCCTTTGTGAGTACTCTTGTCTTCATCAAGGTGGAAAAGTGAGAAAAAAGCTAAACACCTCAGCTGCTGAGTCTGAGGGGTTACCGGATTGTCAGCTCTCTGGCCCCAGACTAAGGTGCTAATGTCCCCCAAGGCACACAGAGGATGAAGTGGCAGGGTCTCTTCCTTTCCTCCCTTTTACCTTCATTCCTTCTTTCCAAGTGTTTGTGAAGTGTGAAACTTCTAGTTCTACATACTTGCACTTTAGGATTCCATTTGATTTTTTTTTTTTATGCCCATCAATACTGTGTGTTGGCAAAGGTTTTTGTGGTGGAGAAGTTCCCTTTCGATGTAACAATTTCCCATAAGATTCTGCATCTGAAACACTCCACTTCGGAGAGAGGATTTTTGCTATCAGCCTTACCGCCAGTCTGTTCTTTTCCTCCTTTTCTTTCTTCCTTTCCTCCTTTGCAACATTTTTGTGTGAATCTGAATGCAGTAAAAGTTGCCTTTAGTTTTTCTCTTTCCAATTATTGAGCAACTTTCAAGTGAAGAAAAATTTGGGTCTTTTAATTTCTTTTTCTTTCTCTTCTTTCTTTCTTTCTTTCTTTCTTTCTTTCTTTCTTTCTTTCTTTCTTTCTTTCTTTCTTTCTTCTTTTTCTTTCTTCTTTCTTTCTTTGCATGTGTATGTCTCCTTTCTGTTTGCTAAACAGTAATTGCGGATCTTCCTGGCCACCTTTAATACTCCCAGCTAATTATCCTGAAATAAATCTCTTTCAAGCCCGCATGCCAGCAGTTCTGGGATCCGAGCGGCTCTTTCAGCTCCTGGCTGCCTGTCACTCAAATGGGCCTCAGCTGCAACTCCGAATGATGCGTATTAACCTCCCGCTGGGAAGATTCGCCCAATCTCCCCACTTCCAGCAGCAGCTCCCGGCCTGTACCACGTTCCTACCTGTTAGCTTAAGCTGGGATTTTCTTTTGCTAACGCTGTGATTTTGAAAAGTGGAAGAGGATTCCTGGGAGAAAGACACTCAGTTAACCTTCTCCTAATTGCCATTCAAGATGGAAAAGGGAGAGGAGATGATGATGTCCCAGGAGAGCACCTGGGCCATAGAGTGGCCTGCAGTCTTGCCAGGGAGCTCCCTGAGCACCTTCTGGGTAGCAGGGCTCCATGGCCACAGACTCCTGCCTGGGGGCAGTCGATGGCTGGTGTTTGGGGACAGACTGTGAGGTCACCTTCCTGTCTTCTCTGATATCCTTTCTGCTCCTCATGGTCCCATAGTGATGTTCTGGGTTTTTGTTCTCTCTCCATCCAGGTGCTGATATTCCTTTCTAGATTTTTCTTCCATCTTGCTCAGCAAGGTTCACAGTTTCTATGTATGTCTCCAGGATTTTGTCCCGAGCGAGGTACTGCTCTGAATTCCTCTGTGAACTTCTCTCCTGATGAGTAGAAGACATGGCTTGGTGGCCGTAGAGCATGGATGGTCATCACATAGGTGCGGGAGCAATGCTACAAAGCATGGCAAAGAGGAACCATTTAGTTAGGTGAGTGAATACATGCATAAAGTAAATGTAGTCCCCAAATATTACTCTGCTTTCCTAGGCTGGTTTCTCTGAAAACTTTCCTTGTCATGCCAGGCAGACCAAGTCATCATTTGCCCATTGCCAGCCGCCCTTCTTGTGGGAAGGATTCCATTTCCTGGCCACTGGCAGACAGAGCCTAGTGACCTAGTGCCGTCAGTGCAAATGTCAGCTGAAGCCAAGGTGTGTCACTTCAAGGTGGAAGTGGTGAGAGACTTGTACTCTCTTTTTCCTCTAATTTTATCCACTGGCAATGTTCCAGATAAAATAGAGTGGCTGCTCCGTTGGCTGGGGTCTTGGAGTTGGAGACTGTGGTTGATCTGCCGTGAACATATGTTGTAGATAAGAAAAAAAAAAAAACATTGTAGTTTTGTAGCACTGAGGTTTTTGGGTGTTTTAAAGTACTGTGGCATAATCTAACCTATCCTAACTGATGCACAAATATATTCATTCATCTATAGCCACGGGATTTTCATTTTTTTGATCTTTCAATGCACCATTTTTACTTGCCTCTGAAACAAGATATTTTTCGACTTATTTGGGCTCCTATTCTTTTCAGTGTTATAAACCAGGTATCAGAAAACCAAATCCTGGCTAAAGAAAATATACTTTTGTTTAGATAATTGAACTGCAGGGGTTCGCTTTACATCATCACTGGATCCCTAGGAAATTAAATGGAATATCAAATAGCTCCTATGTATTATGTCCCCAAACGTCAGAGAGAACCGCCACATCCTGCTGTAAGGGTGCTTGCTAAACACCTAAGGGCCAGGGCATTCTCAGTCTCTGGCAAGTGGCTATGTAGATTGTGTTAGGGGCTGAAAAGGGATTTGTTTGCAAAAAATTTTCAGGTGCCTGGGAGAAAATGTATTCTACCATCAATGCAAAACCAGAGAGTTTATTCTAAGGGCATCGCTGAGATCTTCCAGGACTATGGTGGGAGAAACTCTAACCATGATACATCCTTGACACAACTTGAGCTGACTGTGAGTGTCGGATACCTTCAGGCTTCCTGCCGGTCTTGTCTTCACCACTGAACCTCAGCAGCACTGAGGCCCCTTGGACATGGGCTACCTTGTATCTTGGGGGACTTTGTTTTCCAATTTGCTTTTTGTGGTCTGTACCATCTGGGCCTGTCCAACAGGGGGAGCTCAGCAGATATCACCCCACATCTATCTCTTCTGGACTCTTCTCCCTTGAGTTTCTGCCCTGTATTATTTTCATCATCAAGCCCTTGGTCTTGATTAGTCCCAGGTCTGTCTGCAGACGTAGCGTGTTATGGTCTAATGGTCACTGGGTAAGCAGTGAATGTCAGTCACATGTTGTTCTTCAGTTTTCTTTTCCTCACAGTGTTCCAGCTTCAAACCCCAGCATGTGGCATAAGATATACACTACAGGCTGTCTGAGAAACCCTTTGCTGCTGAATATTTCCTGCATCTGTAAATCATTCTCCTACTGACTGCCATGACAGTTATGCAAGTGATCTTTGGATTTCTCCTTTTTTGAAAAAAATGTATGACATTGCAATATACCTCATTTATGGCAACATATGGTACTGCATGGAGATTGTGAAATCATTGGGGGTGCCAAAGCTAAGTGGAAAAAATCCATGAAAAAGAATGCAGTGTTTGGAATTGAAGGCATGGTTTTACGATAGAAAGAGCTCTGAATCCAAGTCTGTCACTGATTGTCTGTGTGGACCTGGCCGCAGATCCCTTAACCTCTCCAGGCCTCAGTTTTCCTGTCTGTGGTAGGATGCTTATGAGTTTTAACATTTGATAATTCTGGGATGCAGTGCTGATGAAAACAAATCATATTAACTTCAAAAACGTCTTTCAAGTTATATTCATTTCTCAGGTATTTTCTTTGATAGTCATTTCATTTGGGTGGATTTTTATCCCTTTACAAAGTTCATCCCAACAATGTAAAATTAGAAAGTGTAGTTTTCTCCATTTGATGGTCAGTGGCCATTGAGACTGTATACTTTGTCTAAAATTATATAGACCCTTCTGTGGTAGAAGTAGGATAAAACTCCAGAAATCCTGGCTCTTATTCTCTGTTAAACAAGAGGGAGCTGTCCCTCCTATGCTCAGTAAATTATTGAGGCACATTGCACCATAATAACTCAGCTCAATGAATGCCAAGTGAACACAGTTTATATGTTTAATGGTAAGCAAGTTGTGTTTTTCAGTCTCAAAGAAGGTCTGATCTTGTGAAAGTCAGTTCTATAAGGAGATGTAGGAAATACTATGATAAAGGTATTTTTTGGACTTTTTCTTCAACTAGGATTGAGTAACAAGGACAAGACTTACCTTCCCAGCTAGAACAACAGTAAAAGTGGAAAAAACATATGAAATAATGGTTTTCAAGTCATTAGACATAAAAGTAATAAGTAACAGTGATCCTCAAATATGGGAAATAAACAAGGTGGATCCTATGATCATCCCAGGCCATGGGACAGGGAGGAGAAACCCAGTGGACACCAGCAATTTCCTTGAAGGTAGAGGATATACCTGGAAGTCGCGCTAGCTTTTACAGGGTCAAATAGCAGAGTGGAGAGACTTACAGGGAGAAAGGTCTTTAGAGATCTGTTGAGGCTCCTCTCAAGTTTTCAGTGGAGTGGTGCTAAGTAGCATAGGCCCGTGAAGAAACTACTCCAGGCTAGAGAGTCATCTAAATAGATATGAAGAAAAATATCATTGAAGATCATGCAGGGCCTGGAATAATTATTCATTCCTTTGTCTAGAGTGGAAAAACCTCATAATTCATAAGATATTGAGTAGAATATTTAGAGTAATTATGTCTCAGTCATGGGGGAAAATTAGTCTTAATTTAAAGGTTGATTCCATCTAACAAAGCTTAAGAAAAACATACTAAAAGACCAAATTTTTTCCAAACAACCTATGTGTATCAAAAAATATTTGTAGGATTATACAAATATCCAATAGCCAATGAGTTAAAACTCATAATGTCTACTAACATACTAAAATATTACATGATGTGCAAAGAAGCAGGAAAATATGGCTCATAAAAAGAATCTACCAATAGAAAATACCAGCTAAGAAATGTCACAGAAGATCAAATTTATAGAAAAAGACACTAAAGCAATCGTAACTTTTTAAAATTTGTAAGTTCAAAAAAATAGCTGAAAAATTGAGCATATTAAGTAGAGACATGGAAGACATAAATGCCATAATATCTGAACTGAAAAATACAAGGGATGAAATTAGAAGCAAATTAAACATTGTAAAAGAAAGCAACATGGCAATAGAAACCATGCAAAATAAAACACAAAGAGGGAAATATATGGAAAAAAAGTATCAAAGCAGCAACGAACTATGAAACAACTAAGAAATTAATTTATGTGTAAGTGGAATTCTTATAGGGTAGGACAGAGAGCAGAACTAAAAAATGTATTTACAAATAATGAATAAAATTCTCTACTAGAATTGAGAAACCTAGTGGGAAATGGATATGCATAGTTTTAAGGTAATTATGATCTATATTAATCAGAATACCCCAGAGAAATAAAGATATATAAAAATGTATGTATTATGAGAATTAGGTCACATAATAATGGAGGCCAAGGAGTTCCAGGGTATGCCATCTTTAAACCAGAGAACCAAGAATGCTGATGGTGTTGCGAAGTCCCAGTTCTAAGACTTGAGAACCAGGGGAGCTGATATAAGGGTGTGGACTGATGGTGTAAGTCCTGGAGTCTGAAGGCTTGGGAACCAGTGCCTCCAATAGCTGCAGATAATAGCATGGGTGTCTCAGCTGAAGAAGAGAGAATTTTCTTTTCCTCCAGCTTACTTTTTCTGTCTGGGATCTGAATGAACTGAATGATGTCTATTCACATTGGTGAGGCTACAACCTTTTTACTCAGTCTACTGATTCAAATGGTAATCTCTTCCAGAAACACTCTCAAAGACATGCCCAGAAATAAAGTTTTACTATCAATGTGAGTATCCCATAGGCCAGTTTCTCTCTTTCTCTCTCTCTCTCTCTCTCTCTCTCTCTCTATACACACACACACACACACACACACACACACATATATATATAATTAACCATCACTATATGTGAAGAGGTATAATATCATTTGGAAGTAGACTATGACAAATCAAAGATGAACAGGAAAAATCCTAGAGAAACTAACAATATAATAAAAGCAAATAGTTATATATACTAGGGCAACAAGCAAAAAAAAAATGGAACTATAAAAAGTTTAAGTAATCCAAAAGAAAGTGGGAGAGGAGTAAAAAGAAACAGGATAGATGGAACAAATAGAAAATCAACAGGTTAAAAACCAAGCATATCATTAATCATAGTAAATAGAAATGTTCCAAAAAATCCTAATCAATAGGCAAAAATTATCAGATTTTCTAAAAAATCTAGACCAGTAAATTCACTTGAGATTAAAGATAGAAAGAAGTCAAAGGTGAAGGGATAGGAAAAAGTATGTCATACTGACACAAATCAAAGAAACCAACAGTGGCTATTTTAATGTCAGAAAAAGTAGATTTCTGAACAAAAAATATTATCAAGAATAAAGAATATTATTTCACAGTGCTAAAAGTGTCAATTCCTCAATAGGATATTACAATCCTAAATATACAAGAAGCAAAGGCTGAGAGAGCTGAAAGTAGATAAACACACAATTATAGTCAGAAATGTCAATACCTTTCTTCCACCACCTGATAGAACAAGTGGACAGAAAATCAGTAAGGATGTACAAGTCTCAGATAATGGCATAAACCAACTTATTCTAATTGACATTTATAGATCACATTTTTTTTTTTTTTTTTTTTTTTTGGTTTTTCTCCGGTACCGGGAACCGAACTCACGACCTTGCGCTTGCCAGGCAGGTGCTTTTGCCGCTGAGCTAAATCCCCAGCCCCTAGATCACATTATTTAACAACAGCAGAATATAAATTTTCCCAAAGTTTCCATGAATCACCCTTTTTACTACAATAGATCATATTCTGGACTAGAAAATAAAGCTCAATAAATTTAATAAGATTCAAATTAAAGTGCTCTGATCATAGAGCAAACAAACTAGAACTTAATAGAAAAGTATTTTAAAGACCTCAAATATTTGGAAGTTAAATAGCATATTTAAAAATACTCATGGGTCAAAGAAATAGTCAAAAAAGAAATTAGAAAGCATTTTAAATTGAGCAAAAATAAAAAAATATAATCTATCAGAACTTGTGGGAAGCAGCTAAAGTAGTATTTAAGGGAAATTTATAGTACTAGCTACTATATAGTAGAAGTGAAAAAAAAGTTGTAATCAATGATCATTCTACTTTGAGAAATTAAAGAACAAAAGAAACCAAGTAATTAGAAGGAACAATTAAACTTTACAGTAGGAATTACTTTAAAAGATGAGAGAAGGAATACAGAAAAAATAGTGAAATAAAAATCTGATTATAGGTGGGTATTTAGCTCAGCAGCACAGTGCCTGCCTGGCAAGCATGAGGTTGTGAGTTCAATTGCTGGTACTAAAAAAAAAAAAAAAAAAAAAAAAATCTGATTCTTTGAGAAGATCAATAAAATTGATAAAAGTTTAACCAGACTAATCAAGAGAAAAAGAGAGGTGATACAAGTTATCAAAGAGAGAGTAGCTATCACTATGGATTTTGTAGATGTTTAAAAGATAGCAAAGGAGGACTTTAACCAATAAATTCTATAACTTAGATTAACTGAACACATTTCTTGAAAGATATAAACTATTAAAGCTCATTCAAAAGAGATCGGTAACTTAACAACACTGTATAAAGGATATTGAGCTTATAGTTAAAAACCTTTCCATAAAGAAAACTCGAGGCCCAGAGGATTCCATGGGAGAAATTTTACCATTTATATAAGAAAATAATTTCAATTCTACACAAACTTTTCTTGAAAATTGAGAAGGACAAAATGTTTTTCAATTGAATGTACAAGACAGCGTTCGTTACACTGATAGCAAGGCTTGACAATGACATTACAAGAAAACGGAACTCCAAATCGATACTCTTCCTATCATATGTGCAAGCATTCTTAATGAAATTCTAGCAAACTAAATCCAATAATATATGAAAAGAATAATAGTTTATGACCTAGCAGTGTTTATCTCAGGAATGCAATATTGATTTAATATGTGGCAACCTAACAATTTGGCAATCACTAATTTAAATTTAAAAACTTGAAATAATCATCTCAGTAGATGTAAAACTAAACGAAACAAACACAGACCATCTTGACAAAATTCAACTTCATTCCTCTTTTAAGTACTTGGTGTGGTTTGGAAGTGTCCCCAAAGGCTGCGTGTGAAGCCTTGATCGTCAGCATGTGGCGTTATTGTGAAGCGACAGAGTCTTCAGGAGGTGGTGTGTAGGAGATGTTAGTTCACTGTGCCCTGGAAGGATCTTGCCTTTCTTCTTTAACTCTGCTCCTTCATCAAGGTGAACAGGCCTTCTTTAGTACTCACTCCCACTACGTGCACTGGCTGCCTCAGGCCCAAAGCAACAGAGCTAAATAAATCTAGGCTGAAGCCTTTGAAACATGACCTAAAATACTCTTTCCTCCTTTTAGGGGGATTGAATCAGGCATCTTATTACAGTAATGAAAAGCTGAATAATACAACACCTTGCCAAACAAGAAGAAAAGTAAACATACAACAATGAACATCCAGGAAAAGCTCACAGCTAGAAACATATTTAATTATAAGAGACTGCGCTTTTCCTCTATGCTCAAGAACATGGCCAAGATGTCTGTTCCTCTATTTAACATTTCACTGGAAGCTCTGGGTAGCACAATATGGCAAAAAAGAGAAAAAAAATGAAGTTCAGAAAGGAAGAAGAAAAACGGCAGCGGGGTGTAAGAGGGAAGAGGCGGGAGAATGGGACATGGGGGAACTTTGGTGCTGGTGTTTGTGCTGACTTTCTTCAGATCGATGGTTTCAGGGATGCATTTCTTTGTAAAGTGTATCCTACATTTACTTTAAATATACAGTTAACTTTGTATCCACTATACCCCATAAACCTGTTAAAAGAAAACCACATTAGAACAACTTGTGTTCTGATGAAATAGATTAAGTTGTATGTCTAGATTTAAACATTTATAGTTTGGTAAATTCATAGAGAGACTCATTAAAATAAGAGGAACGCTCTGGGAGATGAGGGAACCCAGGACAGGGACAACACATGATCAATAGTGGATTTTGTCCTGGCGTTGCATTCTGTTAACAAGCTCGGTGCGCTAAAGGCAAGGCTTGGGCGCTCTGGCATGGAGACTGAGGTCTTGTCACTTATGGCTCTGGACCTGGCAGGTCTTGGGCAGGAAACTCTTCCCGACCCTTGGCTCTGCCTTTGAGGGCTGTGACTTGCAGTTGCTTAACAGAACAGGTTACTCCTCTGCATTTTGAAAAGAGTCAGAACCATTTAATGAAGATAAAATGAATGAAAAAATTAGAAACCATATTTCTAAAACTGTTCTATATCTATAGATTAGTGATGGCCAACCTTTTAGAGACAAGTGCCCGAACTGCAAACACAAACCCATTCATTTATGACAAAGTACCTGCACTGCAATTTTACCTGAATACTGAGGTTTTAGTTTAGAAAAAATAATCTTTTTTCTTAAAAGAAAAATGAGCAACCTGGATGCCATGGTTCACCACCACTGATGTAGATGGATTTGGTTCATTGAAGGCAATAAAATAATAATTTAATTCACATACTACCTTGGTTTATGATTAATTATTCATATATATACTCTGTCCTTCCTATTCTTGTGGCATCATGCATTAGCTTGCCCATTCCATCAATTTAAAAAAGTCTTTTAGTATATGTTTATGATACAGAGTAATTACATTCATTTTGGGGATTGGTAGTACATATGTACATATAACATCTTGATCATTTTCACTCCCTTTGACCCTGCCTCCCCTCTCACCTTCTCCAGATCCCCTTCCCAGCTCCACAAGGTCTACCTCCCTATTTCCTACCATGTCTCTTTGTTCTTTAAATTATTGCTATTTTGGGGGTCTCATGTAGGAAGAACCATGTGATATTTATTCTTTTGTCTCTGGTTCATTTCACTAAGATTATGATCTCAAGATCCACACATTTTTCTACAAATGACTCACATTTACCCTTTATGGCTAAGTGATAGTCCATTGTATATAAATTTCTTTATCCATTTATCTGTTGATGGGCATACAAGTCTCAGTCCATAATTTAGTTATTGTGAATTGTGTTGGTATAAGCATGAGTCTGTATGTGTCACTTTAAGATGATGACTTCAGCTCTTTTGGGAAGATACTCAGAAAAGTCATGGCTGAATCAAACTGAATTTCTATTTTTACTTTCTTTGAGCCGTCTCTACGCTAATTTCCATAGCAGTTTACTAGTTTGTATTTCCACCACCAGTGTAGAACACAACCTCAACAGCATTTGTTGTTGTAAGTCCTTAATGGTGAGCATTCTTATTGGAGTAAGATGGAATCTCAGAGTTGCTTTCATTTCCTTTTCTGTAATGGCCAAAGATGCAGAACAGTTTTTCATGTACTTGTTGGCCATTTGTGCTTCTGTTTTTGAGAAGTATGTACTCATTTCAATTTCTCACATTTTTATTGGTACTGGGAAAACTAGTTATTCATGTGCAGAATGAATCTTGACCCATATCTCTCACTCTACTAAAATCAAATAAAATACATTAAAGAATTAGATATAAAAACAGAAACACTAAATCTGCTGGAAGAGAAAACAGGTAAAACTCTTGAAGACATAGGTATAGGCAAGGACTTTCTGAAAGGAACCTCAGTTACAGAAGAAATAACACCAAGCATCAAGATCTTAAATTACTTATGCCAAGAGATTAGGACCCATCTCTGTGTGAAGGGGAAGATTTTGAAGAGATCAAAAGAGAATCAGGGTGCCCCTTAATGGGTAATTTACAAAATGAAGTAGAATTGTGACTGGCTATACAGAAAAAAGCTGGAAAATCATAGATGCTAAGGACAGTTTTCTAAATGTTATGTCTACAGTTGAGTTGGACAGCACACCAAAGAATTACATGGCGAACTGTACTTCTTTCGAAATGGAATTACAACAAATTAAAAAGCTTCTGTACAGCAAGGGAAACAAGAGAGTGAAAAGACAATATACAGAATGGGAAAAATTTTTGCCAGCTGCTCCTAGAACAGAGAACTCATATCTAGAAGATATAATGAACTTAAAAAACAAAATCAAGACTAGACTTCCCAAGTTACAAGACCCTGAAACCTTTTGGAAATTTTCCATAGCTGATGGATAAAGCCCAGACGCTTGGCTATGGCTTGGAGGCTCTGATGATGTCCACCTCCCTCCACCATCTAGCCCCCAAGTTATTTTTTGTCCTAATGCTATATTGTAAGTTGTAATTATTTTACCCAATTTTTTATGTTCTGTCTACTGAAATGTAAGCTCTGTTAAGGTAGAACAAGTCTGCTTTGTTCACCATTACTGATTGCATAAATGAATCACTTCTCTGTGGTTCCCTACATTTTACAAATATTACATAAATGGTCTAAATAGAGTTTCTATAGTTGCAGGTTCAGGACACCCACATTTTCAAAACTGTTACTAAAACTCTCTGTTTTATGAGTAATGACTTCTCTATCTCCTCTCCAGTAAGTAAATAGCCACAAAATACCAAAAAGCAGAGCAAAACATTCAATGCAAGTAGAGAACAGGGGGTAAGCATTTGCCACCAAACAATTTTCCATACCCTGTTGACTAGGAGTCAACTCAGATCTAGAGAAGATGGCTGAGGGGTGGAGTCCATAGGTTAGCTCAGTCCTGTCTGACATTGGGTCTCTCTGGTCTTATTTTTGACAGGACTCCAGCAGGACCTTGGGCAGTGGTTGGGGATATGGCAAGGTCACCTGTATCTGGATTTGTTTAGGCAGAAAGGAAATGGCATGTTTTTTTCTTGCTCTGTGGTGGGGAGAGTGTCATACTGTATGCGGGTTCTGAGGCTGGATAGGTGGTTCTTGGTCATGACTGTGCCTTGTCTTATTTCTGTGTTTGATATTTGAGATGAACAAAGGCAGTGGTCTGATGGCAGTGGTTCACTCTGTGGGCCACAGGACGGTCTGACCTGACAGAGAAAGAGCTGGGCTTGCTCGCAGAGATGGGTCAGGGGTGACTTCTTTCTTTTTCTCTCAGCGTTTTACCTCCCTCTGTTTGCTCTGTCAGACTTTCCTCTCTTCTTCTTCTTCTATTTCATTAATTTGTTTCTTCACATTCAGTTCCCTTTTAAATTTCTCTCTCTCCATGTCCACTTATTTCCTTGACTTGCTTTGCCTGTTTGTATTTTTACCCCCTCTTCCTCTCCTTGTCTTCATTTAAGACAGTCCTCTGGAGCCAAGGATGTTCTTCTTATCACTTCAGACCCTAGCCAATGGTGAGGTAAATTCATACCTACTTGTAAGTTTAGAATGTCATACTTTTTCTCCGGTCAATTGAATGCTTTGATTTTTTTTTAATCATTGTGAAGTTTTTTTTTAAATCTCCTTGAATATTTTTTCCTTACATTATACTTATTTAGTATGAACTTAGGATTGCCAACTGTATTTTGGCTAGTATTTATACAATATCTTTTCTATCTTTTCAGCATTTTTATATGATTATATTCAGTGAGTGTCACTGACAGGCTATGCATATATTTGGGATTTGGTCACTGCCATAAAACTGAGACTCTTTCTCTTCTAACTGAGGCACTTTCTCCATTTACTATGTAATGTATTCATCAATATATTTGGGTTTAAATCTTCACTCTTACTATTTGATTATTTTCTTTATCCATTGTTTTCCATTTTTGTTTTCTTACTTTCATTTGGATGTATTATTTCATTATTATTTTATTTTCTACCTCCATTAGCTTGTCCATTTTTAGTAGTTACTATAGAGTTTGCTCAAAAATTGTACATACACACCTTTGATGTAACAAGTGTAATAAAACCAATTGGAACTTTTATTACTTTTTGAATAAAGTGCCACCCCAGGATACTTTATATTTATCCACCTTCACCTATGTGCTACTATAATGTTTTCATTTTATGGATATTTTAAGTCTTATAAGACACTTTTTTAGTTTAAATAGTAACTATTCACTTAGCTTCTCCATCTGTTAATGCTTTTTGTTACTGTTTAGGTCTTATTGTATCTTTAAGCTTCTATCTGGGATTATTTTCTTTTAATCTATAGAAATTTCTTTTAGTTTGTATCTACTGACAAAACCTCTGTGTTTAATTTTTATTTCAGTGATTTTTTAAAGGATATTTTAGCTGGGTATAGGTTTTTTAGAATGGCAGTTATTGTCTCAGGACTTCAAAGAAATGGCTACATTATTGTGAGCCTTGGCTCTGATGGAAAGTCAAATGTGAGTTCTATTGTTTCTGCAATTTTTCCTCTTTTTTTAATTTAAAAAGCTTCCCCTTTTTTGGTAAATCATCAGCTTTTTCTAATGTGTTGGTAAGAATAATTTTTGAAAAAATTTATCCTACTTGAGATTCATAGTTAATGCTATGTTTTTATCTCTCAGCATTTTGGAAGAAGATCTTATATATTCCTCCTCCTTGTTCTCTTTTATTCTTTGGTGATAGCAGTTATACTTCTTAGATCCTTTTCTGTCTGTGCAATAAACCTTGGACTATCTTGAATGCTTCCCTCTCAAATTTTATCCCTTTCTCTTTTATTGCTTTGCTCTGGAAGTTTTCTTATGACCTATTTTCCAGATCATCAATACATATTTTAGCTGTGTTTAATTTGTTCTCAAAATCATCTATAGATTTAAAAATTTCACTTATTTTATTCTTTAGCTTTAGAATGTTTTCATTCTTTTAAAAACATTTTCAAATAGAATTTCTACATCTATATTTTAAGAATTCCTTGACTATGTTAAGAATAATTATTGTGAAGTCTGTGTCTAATATCTCTGTTATCTGGGTTCTCTTATATGTCTGGTTATTTTTGATTGAGAACCAGGTGTAGCATATGAACAAAAGTTAGAAATAGTTTGAGGCTATGTCAACTTATCTTTCTTTAGGGAGGATTTATGGAATCCAGAGCCCTTAGAAACGTAAGATAACCACAATCTAAAAAGATGACTTTTCCAACTGTACTTTTCATTCTTGTGAGGACTGCTTCCTAATTTTTGACTCCGCCTTTCCCCTAGGGTAAGGTTGTGTTCCTTTGTGTGCCAAAGTTTAGAATGCTCTCCACCCCTCTGTCTTGGTGGATCCTGCACACTATCTTTTTTCCTTGTCCACAAGATAATCTGTCAAAGGGTCTATTAATGTTATATCTCTAAGATGTGTCTATTGGAGTTGGGTGAGCCCTTAAAGCCTGAAAAAAGTAGCCTAAAATGTCAGACTCCCTTCTCTGGGTTTCTTTTTTATTTCTCCTTCAGTCTTGACCCTTCAATCTTCCCTGTCTTGCAACCTTTTCAGGGCCTGGTAACTTTTATACATGCCTAGCTTTTCTGTTTACGCTGCATGGAGCTTCATGCAAGTAACTCAGTGTGTCACAGATGCTATGTTGCTTGGAAAAATAATTTTTCATCTCTGGACCTCAGTTTCGCATCTGTACAATAAAGGGATTCAACGTGAGACCTCCCCAAGCCCATCTTTCATTCGGCGTTAGCCTGTTCCTTTTCTGTAGGCCAGTGCATCAGACATGCGGGCTGAACTGTCAGTTCTCATAGTGGAGACCCTGGCAGCCTGTTTCACCTGGCTCAGCTACTCAGAAGTCTTGGGAATGATGGCCATAACACACTTGCTACTTTCGGGGATTGGAATCCTGGACTAAGGCTGAACACGCACACCTTGTAATGTATGCCTTACTCACCATGTTGCTGTGAAATGTAGGCAGGGATGTTTCATTTTTCTCTCAACCCAGAAATAGGAAGCAAGGATTCCCTAGGGCTATTTATCACAGTCAGAAAGGAGATAAATAAAGAGCAGGAATGTTGTTAATTTACTCAGACTCCAAATTCAAAGTCCCTTTGATGGAGCAGGGGCACCGAAGGAGGCCTGATGTGAGGTTTCTGGTGAGCCATCTGGAGGGCCTGCCCCTCATCTTTCTGTCCATGAGCTTACACACACACACACACACACACACACACACACACACGCACACACACACTCAGGCACGCGGGTGCACCCCAAACATGTGTGGTTAATGATGACCATATTAAGGGTGGACACATCTGGTGGAAAGAGTTTCCAATAGGAATTTCAAAGCACTATCACTTTCATTCTAAAGGGCTAATTTGCTTACATTTTGCCTCTGGTTCTTTGTTTTGGAGAGTGCTTAGAATGTCACATTTTAAATACACTTCTGTGGAGCTCCAGCTCTGGAGAAAAGTCTCACAGTGCTATGCTAGCCATCCTTGTGTTAAGAGCACAGATGCTGGGGTCAAACTACCTGGGTTCAAATCCCGATTCCTCCGTGTTCTAGCAGTTAAGCCTTGGGCAAAGTAATCGATTTCCTTGTGCTTTTTGTTGCCTCACTTATAAAATGAGGATAGTAAGTAGTACCTGCCTCATTGGGTGGCTGAGGATTAAAGGAGTGTGTGGAAAAGTGAGTTGTTGATTGGCACCACTTCCCTGTTACCCTCTTCTGTAGCTATATCTCTTATATGGAAGGAGCCATTGAGGTACAGACAGCAGAGGGGAGCTGAAGTGAGGAGACTGCTGGATTCAGGGTCAGGAGGGTGTCTGTGGTGTTTGATGGACCATTGTTTTATACTTCCAAAGGTCTGGACCTCAGCCCAAGATGCTTTGCTATAACATAGGACAGTTACACTCCCATATGTCCCACAGCGTGGTCTCAAAGCAATGGGAATGGAGAATTACGGAAGCAGAAAGTGCTCTGTAACCGCGAGGGCCTGTCACTGAAGGGGAAGACCCATGGTTCTTGCTAGGAAGGTAAAATGGACGCTACAGGAGAAAGGCAGCCTGCAGCGCTGACTTTCTACTTTAGCCTTTGAGGCTGCTGTGTGCCTGCACGACTCTACTCAGGGGTTCTACCCAGTGCACACATCACCCCGCTGCACTGCTGAGGGAAGAGACCAGCCTAGGGGTTTGGTAGTCCTTACGTTCAGCCTTGTCCTCCACTTTCTTCACCTACGGTCTTGTCCTGGAAACTCTGAACTTGGTTTCTGACAATGCATACACCTTTCCTAGCAAGGAAACCCAAGTCTGTGCTACCAGTTGACAGGAGGATTAAAAGCTGCCCTGAAGTGAGGAATGGCAACAATCTTGGTATAAGGTGAACCAGGAGTAATGGTCGCGGAGTGGTCAGAGCACCGAGGTGGGCACAATGTAAAAGTCAGAGCAAGTGTTGTTTTAGTTTCCTGTGGCTGCCGTAACACATTATCAACAAACTTTATTCCCTTATAATTCTGGAGCCCAGAAGTCTGAAGTTAGTATCTATTGGCCCAAATCAAGGTGTCATCAGGACCTTTCTCCCCTAGAGGCCTAGGGAAGAAACCATCTCTTGCTTCTCCCAGCTTCTGGTGGCTCGGGCATTCCTTGGTTAGTGCCCACATCACCCCAGTCTTGGCCTCCCTTGCCCACTGCCTCCTCTCTCTCTTGCTTTGGAATTTGAGGTTCACCCAGGTAATCTAGGGAAATGGCTTCATCTCAAGACTCTTAAACTATGCAAAGACACTTTTTCTAAATAAGGGTACATTTACAGACTCCAGGAATGGGATATCTTAGGGGAGCAGCAACTTTGTAGTCTACTACAGGTGATAAAGTAGGAGACAGGCAGATCAGGACACAGGCCCACATGGGGACACTGGAAATGAAGGCAATAGGAACCTAGGGATGTATCCTAACAGAACACATTCCTGTGACTCTGTGGTTGTGAAGTTTCTGACCCCTTGTTCATCTCTGAGGGTCATGGTTCCCCCTCAACACCTTGATGCTGGATTAAAGAAAAGCCCGCCCACCTTCCTTCTTAGTCCCTTCTCTTACCCTGAGATAAATTAGGCATGAGATTTCAACAGGAAGCTTTAGTAAAAGCATAATGCTGTCTCAAAAATACCCACATCATCATCTCTGGAACTGTGATCATCACCTCCTACGGCAAAGTCTTTGTGATTGTATCAGTCAGGGTTTACTACAGGAACAGGTATAATACAAGATAAACAAATGTATAAGACATTACAAGTTTGGCTTACAGTGGTCAGCTACAGAGTTGGATGAGGAAGCATGCAGAGGGTGTCTGAAAGCTGGAGACTGAAGAGCCCAGCCCCAGGCCTGGAGCTCGCTGCAGTGTCCGTGCAAGTCCGTATCAAAAGGCTGATGGGTCTGCGACGGAATACTGAAGAGTCTACGATGAAGGCCGGAGAGCCAACACCAGAAGGCTGAAGAGTCCAGACGGAAGCCCAACAGTCTGCACCAGAAGCCAGGAGACGGCCAAGCTGAAGGCGAAGACCGGAAGCTCCTCTGAAGAACCAGCAGCCAGTCCTTCCTCAATTCCTTTTTTTTTTTTTTTTATGCAGTCTACCCGCTCTGGGGAGGTGGGGGTCATCCTCTACACCCACACCCTCTGCATGCCTGCCTCTTGCACAGGCTCAGGATGAATACAAAGTAAGCACCCTGGACCCCTTCTGAGTTACATAGTTAACCTTCTAAACTTCTCAAATTAACACAATAAACAACATTCCAGAAGGGTAAATGCAGGTCCTTTCCACCCCAGGATGCAGAACTGCTGAGTCACTTAGCCAAACCTCTAGACTCCCCAAGTTGACACAATGTATCAACCATAACAGT
Source organism: Chinchilla lanigera (assembly GCF_000276665.1). Lineage (NCBI taxonomy): Eukaryota > Metazoa > Chordata > Mammalia > Rodentia > Chinchillidae > Chinchilla > Chinchilla lanigera. Next base: position 23,547,595 of record NW_004955424.1, read on the forward strand.
GATCAAGTTAAGGATCTGGAAGGATTATCCAGGTAGACACTAAATGTCATCACAAGAATCCTGGTAAGAGAAAGGGCAGAGAGAAACTCAACACATGTAGAGCAAAAGGCCATGTGATCATGGAGGTAGTCACTAGAGTGATGGAACCAGAAGCCAAGGAATGCTAACAACAGAAGAGCCCGGAGGCAACAAGGAACAGATTTTTTTCCTAGATGAGGAGAGATCACATTTTAAGTTTAGTCCAGGTTTACTGGTTTTGGACTTCTGGCCTCCAGAATCATGACAGAATACATTACTGTTGTTTTAAACCATCTAGTTTGTAGTAATTTGTTACAGCAGCCAGGGTAACTAACACTGAAGCTTCTCCTTGGACCTCCTCTTTGAGGGTGTCAGAGTCACATCAAACTGATAAGTTAAACATATTTCTTGGATTGCCTAATCTCTGGCCTCTAGGGAGCCCTAGAGAAGAGTATGCATGTGCAAGCCTAGGGCAGCAGGCAGAGTTGAACACATTGTCACATCTCTGTGCTTCCCACCACTTAAGCTGTGGCATGGTGCAGACGTGAGTTCTATCTTAGACCCTTGGCTGCTGGGGGGAGACAGCTTGTCCAGCATAGGGTGGGCAGAGCCTGGGGCTGACAGCAGCAAAAGTTACCCCTTCCTACCTCTGTCTTGACACTGAGCATTGCTAACCAAGTTTGCCCCCATCTCCCCAGCCTCATTGCTCAAGGCAACAGCTTGCTGGAACAATTTTACTCCATGCGCTGGGAACAAAGGAGAAACTAAATGCCTTGCTTGGGAGCAACCCATATGGAGGAGGCCAGGCAAGGCCCAGTGACAGGATAATTGCTTAAATATCTGCTGTAAGTATAAAGGCAGACTCTACCTCCAGCTGGAGTTCAGGTTCCCACAGGTCATGAAAACAAAGAGAGGAATGGGAGAATTAAACAGGAATAGAAATGGAAATGATTAGGAAAGATTGCCACTACTTGGGGAGGGAGAATGGGGAAGTTATGAATTAACCCTTTTGAGATTGCACAAGTGGGGTGCAGGTTTCCGCTTTCCTTCTTGGATGAAAGATCTGGAAGCCCTAGTCTTCCAGTGGGGTGCTTTGCTCTGGGCAGCTTTGGAAGTCCTGGAGAAGACGCTCATGGGATACAATCAGCAGGCTAGGGCTTGGGGAGCTGGTACTGGTGCTGAGGGTTAGAGGTGAATCTGTGGACGGCACACACAGATTCCTTGTTTTCACCAGAGTTCCTCCCATCTTGTCACTTGGGCCTTGTCTTCTGGCTGGCAATGCCTCCTTATGCTTTTTATTTCTGCCTATTCAATACCCTGATGCTCCTGGGTTCCCACTGGCTCCTCTGCAGTCCTTTAGCATTCTGTTTCTTCTTTGTAATCCCAGCATGCCAGCCAGTGTTGTCATAATTTATTTCCTCAATTCTAAGAAAGGCAAATTTTTCACATTATGACAATTCTGGTATCCAAAACTCTGTTACAATCAATGGACATATTTAATGGGTATGTTGGATAAGTTCTCCAGAGAAATAGAACCAATAGGAGATGTGCATTTAGAGAAGGAGAGAGAGAGCAAGAGAGAGAGAGAGAGAGTGAGAGAAAAAAAGGGAGAGAGAAAGAGAGAAAGAGAAAGAGAGAAAGAGAGAAAGAGAGAGAGAGAGAGAGAAAGGGGAGACTTTAAGGAACAGGCTTACACAATTATAGGGATTAACATGTGCAAATTTTAGTATGTGCAGGCTGGAAACTCAAATAAAATTTCAATGTTCCAGTTTTAAGCACAAGTTCTTCTTCCTAGGAAACCTCAGTCTGTGATTTTAGGCCTTCAACTGATTAGATGAGGCCCACTTATATTATGAGACCCATCTGCTTTGCTCAAAGTATACTAATTTAAATGTTAATCTCACCTGGAAATACCTTCACAGCACCATCTAGACCAGTGTTTGACCAAACAGCTGGATACTGTAGCTTAGCCAAATTGACTGTTAGAATTAACCCTTTAGTAGTGTAGTTGTTTATTTTCCTTGATTGATTGATTCATCCTTTCCTGCCAGAAAATAAGTCTATGTACAATCTTGGTGGGTGCCTTTAGCATGGGGCTCCCTGGCATTTGTTCTGAGTCGTTCTTCCAGTGGGCTGTGAGCTGGATGGGGCAGTAATCACAAGTATTTGTTCATGGAGGCACCTACATTGTGGAACACTTGCATATAGTAGGCCCTTAGTATTTGCTGACTGCCTGCTCAGTGATCTCATTAAGCAACAAATCATTTAGATTTGAGTGTTCTTTTGACTTTTAATTTCCTCCCTTTTGGGGTGTCATGAGGCCTTTCTCCACTTCCTTTCACCCCTCTGTGGATGGCATACTCCCTTTCTTCTCTTCTTCTTCCTGTCTTTCTGCCTCCTTGGTCCCCATCCCTTTTATTTGGCTAATGCTCTGTGCCTAATCACATTAGCCAGCACTGGCAGTATAGAGATGTTTGCAATCCAACCCAGGTCTGATTATGAGCTTCAGCAGCCCGAGGCGACTTTAAGAATGTGTTGATTGGTGGGGGGTGGGGAGCCCCCAGAGGGGGCCAGCGTTATTGGCTGGTGGAGCCGCCCACATGTGTGTCTGGGCACCGCCAGGCCAGTTGGTTTCTGGTTCTCTCCTTGATCAGGCTCCTGGTGGGGTATTTATCCTGGCTGGGCGTCTAAGCCCTTCCTGATTGTATTAAGCCTCTTGAAAGTGAGGCTCAAAACAATCCGGCTAGTTTGGCTAGTGCTGTAACCACAGCAAAGTGTGCCCTGTATTCTTTGTCAGTCTCTGTTCGAGCTCATTTCAACTTTCTCCCAACTCTGGGATATAAAGAAACTACCACGTGTTTCTCTGGTTTGCAAGCATTACCTCATTTCCCTGGTCTAGGATATTAATTCAGAAATATTTATTAAGTGATTTCAGGATTTGGGGTGATTTTGAAAGCATTCAGTTCAAATTCCATGAAGGATGCCATGGGTTTAAAGGAAATTAGCTACTCCCTTCCCCCACTTTCTCAAAATCACGCTCTATTTTTCTTTAGAGTACATTCCTTTCTTGTCATTGTTCCTTTAATTATTTACAATCATTCATTTAATGTCTGTCTTCTCTATAGATTGCAATAATCTCCATCTAGGTAGGATCCCTGACTGTCATCTTTAGTACCACAGGTATATCCCCAGGGACAGACACAGTAAGTCCTTCACTATCTAATTATTATTCCTTGATGGGCAGAGACATAGCATTGTACTTAGAAGGTGTAATTATGTTTCTGGAAGTTTGTGTATAGCAAGTAGGACTATGCATATAGTTAGCCATGTGAAAACAGGATCCTTGGGTTCAAACCCAGAGTCTGTGCTGCTTGCCCCCAGAGAACCTTAAAGTGGCCCCTTCTTGTGTGCCTTGAGAGGATGGACAGCAAGTCTACCCGAGTTTCCATTCTTACAGAAGCCAGTGAAATAAAATCCCTTTGGATTGCACAATTATGAAGATGTATCCCCATGTGTAGAAACTCAAATAAGATTTCAGTGTTCCAGTCCTAAGGCACAATTCCCTCTTATAAGGATAGCTCAGTGTGCTTTTAAGCTCTGTGGTTCTTGCACTGTATTTCTCTGAAATCTCGGACTCCTTAGGCCCCTGTTCTATCATGTGGAAGTTGCATGGCTCTCAGCACAATATGTGCCACGTTTATGGCTTGGTCTGGTCATCTGTACCAGAGGATAATAATAGATTTTACCTCGTAGACTTACTTGGGACTGAGACAACTTATGTAAAGTACTGAGACCAGTGCTTAGTCAGAACAGACTTAATGAATATCAATTATTATTTCCTTCAATATATAATAGTCAAATTGCCTTTCCATGACTGGTTGATGGGGTGATGGAGGGAGAGAGAAGGAGAGAAAACACTTTTAAGAGGAGGGAAAACTCTACTGAAAGCCATATGGGATGTGTGGGAACGGTAGCCCAGGACACAGCACTTTCGGGAGGCAGAGAAGGAGGGGACGCTGTGGAGAAGAGGGGCAGTTGGGTGGCCTATGGTAAGGGTTAGCAGGCATTGGGTTGTCAGAATAAAAAAAAGGAAGATGCGATCAGCCTCTGACTTGGAGCGGCAGCGGAGTTGACTCGTTTGGCATCTGGCTGCTTCCAACCATGTTTGCCTGGCATCTACACAACTGGTCATTTCAGTCCAAAAGTTCCATCCAGCCAACATCAAGGAGGGCTGGTGGGCTGCCTGTGTGAAGCCCAAACTCCAAATTATCCTCTGGCTTGCCCAGCTATTGGGACTGGGAAGTTCTGACAGCAGCATATGCCAATGCCCCATGATAGTTATTGGGGTTAGAAATTGCATTGCCCTGAAATGATGAGCAGTGCCCAAAGCATATCTGATTTCAGAGTAGGCTTGTAGCAAGGCAGCACTGATAGAAGGTGTATTGTCTGGCCACTCAGAGCAAACAAAAATGACTTGCCGTGGAGCTGCAGCGATGCAAGTTTCTCCTCACAGGCACCCCACCCCGATTTATTGCTGTGTGCGGAACTGAAATGTGGAGTTGTTAGAAGTAAAAATCAGAGTGGAGTAGTCCTTTCCAAGTATCCCCTCAACTTTGGCCTATGATGGAGTTTCTGGCCAACCCAGGATTGCTCTTCTTTTTCTTTTTAATTCCTTTAAAATGAAGGGTTTGGTTTTAATTGACTGAGGGATAATATTATTATATTGAAAAAGCAATATATGATAGATATTACTCTGAAGTGTTTTTCCATTCCAAAGAAATTTTCATGTCAGTTGAGTTATTTGTTCTTTTCCAACAACCCTGTGAGCTAAGTTGGGTGGACGAGGGTATTATTAATTTCATTTTGCACACAGAGACTTGAGGAAGGGAAATGATTACTTACCCAAAGACAACAGTGGCAAACTGGCAGCATTAACAATGAATACTTAGCAGCTACCAAGTACCAGATACTATTATAAGCATTCATTTTCTCTTCATAATGACCCAATGCAGAAGGCACTATTATCCCCACTACACAGGTGAAAAGCTCAAACTTAGAAAGATGAAATAATTTGCTGCAGATTACAGGTAGCAAGTAGTTCAGTTGAGATAAGAATCTAGGTAGCTTAGCTTCAGTGTCTAGGGAGCAACTACTCTATGCTATTCAACCATAAAGTGCATGGGCATGTCTTGGGTCACTTATTGCCTTCCTTACAATTCCTTCTTTTCTTTAAAGGTCTCCCAATCTTAGATGGACAAAGGGTTTTCTAAAATCTGACAAGCCCAGGATTCACTGTTTCTTTGTTGAAGACAGAGTCTCACAACGTAGTCTGGGCTGGCTTGGAACTTGCAATCCTCTTGCCTCAGTCTCCTGAGCGCTGGGATTACAGGTGTGTGCTACCACACCTAGCTAGGACTAGTGATTTAAAAAGTCTATCATTTGTCTATTTTAAAGTTAGAACACTAACTGGAAAATGCTCTTCAAAATGAGAATGAAATGCAACACTGAAGTTCACCAGGAGAGAAATTCTGCTGAAAACATTGTCTCAATTCTCCAGTTGCTGCCAAGGACTTTTGTTGATTTCCTGCTCTGTGGAGATTTTTTATGGAGGTAAGAGGAAGGATATCAATGCTGAAGTCTCCCTGTGGCCCTGGGGTCTGCGTCAGTTGCATTTTCTTTCTTTGTGGACCTCAGAGGAGTGTTGGCAGAAATAGATCTGAGATCCAGTAGGTAAGGGTTTTTAAGCGACTGGATGAACCTGCTTTTCTGGTGAGCTCCCTTGTTCGTGAGATGTAGAAGTCACGCGAACCTCTTCAAACTCCAAGAAAGACAGTTTAAACCTTGACTTCCTATAACCAAGTCTCCAAAAGGCATTTTTGTTGTAGCTAACTTTGGTTCTGTGACCTACAGTCTTTTGTTGAGTAAAATAATTCAGTGTATAATGATTTAGAGAAAATGCCTTTTCCTCAACGGTGGAATTCCTCCCAGAGAAGAGACTACCTTCTGTTATGCAGGAGTAGGGTAGGGAAGTGACTAGGAATTTCCAAGGCTCCACCATGCCCAGTGGTGGGCTTCACCTGACTCACAAGCAGGCAGGATAATGAAGTCAGATAACTCTGTGGGGGGCCTCACTAGTGTTTCCTGTATGGTGTCTAATTTGCTTCCTGCCTGAGTTATTATGTAATCACATTATGTTGTCAAAGTTTGGACAGTGGGAAAGAATAAGGCAGTAGAGAGACCCAGATTCTCTGGGCATTTCTACCCATAACATGATTTTTATGACCTTTGGCACTAAGCATTAACCCAAGAATGCCAACTTGGTCATGACAACAAGCTTGTGTACATGGGTGGGCCGTGTAAGATGGAGTGACATTAGACATTGACTACAGTGTGCATGATGCCAAAGTAAACAACTGAATAATGAAGTGTTTGACAAACCAGTTTATTTCACATCTTTAGACAAATAAATTATGTTGCTGAAGAGAATTTTGCTTTTGAAAAATCAGAACTGATAATCATATGGATTTGGTAATAATTATTTTGTGTGTCTATAAATATAAGGAAATGATTTGTATTTATGTGTTGACACTATCTGTGGGTAATGACAGAGATCATTATATTTATTTAATTTTGTGTTGCTTTATAGTCATACAAATAAGATAGCATAACATTAATTAAATTTGGGAAAAAAAGAAATCCCTAGCAATCCCACTATTTTGATAGCATATATTTTTTTTTTCATGTCTGAGTTTTCCTTTTATGTCATTGGCTGACATATTTTTACTGGGTCAGAATCCTAGCTAAGTGAACTTTCAGTTTACCCCCTAACATTTACAGACTGGAAGCAGCTTCTAGAGTAGATCCCTGGATGGATGAGCAGGGAGAAACATTTGTGTCAATCTATCATAATCTTCTTGTTTTGCAAGTGAGATGACAGAAGGCCACAGAATGGAGCATTCATCTGGAGGACGGAGGTTAAGGTGGCTGAGCTGGAGCTTTTCCCATCTCAGTGCAGTTCTGGTCATTCCACGGTGTGTCTCAGACTCACCCTTGAAGTTGCCAGCAATACCACACACACTTCAGCTGGGCTTTTAATATGCAGGTATACAAAGGTATGTGTATGTGTGTGTGCGTGTGCACGTGTGCCTGTGCCTATACAAAAGTATATTTGTATTTATAGATGTGTATTTTTAAATGATATATGGAGAACCTGAATTGTGGCAAACTCCAATTTTATTTTATTATTATTATTTTTTTGGTTTTTCTCTGGTACCGGGAACCGAACTCACGACCTTGCACTTGCCAGGCAGGCGCTTTGCCATTGAGCTAAATCCCCAGCCCCAAACTCCAATTTTATAAACAATGATAAAAACTGAAAAAAAAATTGAAAAAGTAGCCATGGGATTATAGAGTGTGGCATCTTTCACACAATGTTTTTCTTTTCAAATCTCCTAAAAAAGGTTTTTCTAAGGCCTTATGCCTTATGCTGTTAAGTTGTTTGTGGTGGAAAATCACTACCCACAACAAGAGAACCTCAGGACAGCAAGAAGCGAAGGGCAGAGGAGGTGAGAAGGGAAATAAAGCCATGCCGAGGATGAGCCCGTTACAGTGGACAATTGTTTTGCCCATAAACAAATCCAAAGTTTATGCAAACTCTGTTAAAAGAGGAAATTACAAACTTGTTTATTTATTTGGCTCAGAGTGGCAATAAAGACTCATTCCTTGCAGGGAGGGCAATTTTTTTTTTTTTAAATCTTGTTCACATTAGCCTTTAGCAGAAGTCTATGAAAATTCTCATGACCTTGATATATTTTAATACTTCTAGATTAAAACCTTTTCTCTTCTAAGTGTAGCCACAGTTTTATAAATGAACAACTGTGGAAAACTAAAGAGAATGAAAACTTCTAAACAGATTTACTTGAGAAATAGATCTGTAGGCAATCTGGAGAGGGGAGTGTTTCTCCTAGACTATCAACAGATTTTGGTAGTGAAAAATATCTGTTAAAGGCAAATATTTTAATAATTTCAATCAACTCCTTGAAAGAGCAGCATTTATCATTATGATATAAAATAGCCCTTTTGGATTTCCCAGTTCAGGAAGAATAATGTGTCTAGCACACTTGCACACCTTATTGTAAAAGGAGATGCCTAATAAATATTTCTTCTCTCAGTAGATCTTCTTCATTTCATTTCTTTACATTCTGACCAGCTTTCCCTGGTTACTCCTCCCCAGAAACAGACTTTCTGTATGATTTGTATCCATCAGTGTTATGAGGTTATGTTGTTGTAACAAATGACACCAAACATCTCTGACTTCTTGTTCATGCTTCTTGTGGGCCAGGAGGGAGGCTCCACTCACCATGGTCACTGGAAGATTTAGCTGTTGGAGACTCAGTTGCAACCTGTCCTCTTGTACCTTTGGTATCAGGGTAAAGGATGTAACAAGTTGTGCTAGTTCTTAAATCTTTTACCTGGAAGATAGACTTATAGCTGAGTTCAGTCCTACCATGGTGTCTAGAAAAAGGAAAATCAGAATAAATGGCAACAGTCCTCATTACTATAATATGGTTTATGATAATAATGGTGTTTTGGTTAGATTTGTTTCTTGAAGACATTGAAGTGATATTAGTGCCTATAACGATGGTAAATTTAAGAGATATAGGTAGGTTGTTGGTTCTACCGTCCTTAGAGGAAATAAAAGGACACAGAATTAGTGAACTACTGGAAGTCATGGGATGTATTAGCAGCAATTTTGACACTCAGGTCCCCAGATTCTTGGTGTGCCACCTTCAGAGCTGCCTTTGAGGCTGTCCTTTGGTTTTTTACATATAACTCATTTCTTTAAACATCTTGAATCTAGGCCTCCATGGAATGATGGGTTGGAGTTGTAGTTTAAGTAGACTTTGGAATGGCCTTTTACAGAGTAACTCTGGGAGGCTGAACTGGGTAGAACAGATATAAGAAAATTTAAAAATGAATTGAAGTTAGGATGATCATTTTTGAATTCTTGTTTTGTCTATCCTCTCATATGACTTCTGGGAAGTTACTTAACTTTTTTGAGATTCTGTTGCTTCCTCTGAAAAATGAGGGTACTGTTTCTCGCCTGGCTGTGGTGTAGCTGTGGTGTAGCTGTAGGCTGCGGTGATGCACAAAAGAGGAAAGGTGGTGAAATGTTGCACAACCACAGGGACCCAGGAGCAGTTTTAAGCAGTATCACCCAATTTGTCAACCCCCTGAGCCCCACCCCACACACATTTTAAGCACTAGAACAGGAGAACTCTTACCCAGTGAACCTGATATTGTTCCAAAATAACATTTTTTTTTTTTGTTTGTGGCAATCTACTTGATTTATTTTGTTAAAAAATCCATAAGCTCCAACATGTTCTCTTAAATTCCACCATACGTTTCAGCCTCTCTGTCTCTGTCTTTCCTTTTCTCTTTCTCTCTGGTTCTCCCTTAGACTGAATTCAGATCAACCCACTGGTCATCACATGAGCAAGAAGGCTCCAAGAAATTACTCAGGTCAAACAGCAGCTTCCAGAAACAGGTTCTTCCTATTTTCAGAAGACCCTTGGATACTGCCCAGGGAGTGCATCTGTGTATTTAAGAAGTGGTACATTCCTGCCACTCGCTGGAGTCTTGGCCCTGAGCTAGCTGCCAGGTTCAAGAGCACATCTCTGTTCTAGGCAGCAGATGGTCTGGTCTGGCCTGGTCTTGTTACCAGGACCGTTTGCCCACTTTTTCTGTAGTGAGGTCCATGTTCCAAAGGTACTGTTGGCTGGTGGTAGGGCTGCCTTCGCTCTCTGTTCTCTTTGCTCCATTTTCAAGGTGAATTGCAAGTGGACGCGACTGGGACCTAAGTCAGGAGGGCTTGAGGGAAAGCAAGCAAAGTATCATTTTGATTCAACAGTTGCTTAGTAAGTAGCTACTGAGTAGGAAACCCCTTGTTTTCTATGGCCTTTTTTTTTTGGTACCAGGAATTGAACACGCAACCTCATGTTTGCTTGGCAGGTATTGTGCCGCTGAGCTATATCCCCTTGTTTTCATGAATGTAAACCAAACACAGAAAATAAAAACGGGTTTATGAGCATAGATGCCATCTCAGTTTTTTTAGGCCCACAAACAAAATCTGATCTTTAAGAAGATCAGAGCCTAGAACCAGGGATGTAGCTCAGCGGCACAGCCTCTGCTTGGCAAGCACAAGGTCCTGAGTTCGATTCCTGACACCAAAAAAAAAAGTGTTAACCTATTCGCAGAGACATAAATGATCTGTTAGGTCAAAATTTGAAATGTGCCTAATATTGCAGTTTAGCTCCAAACTAGTTAAAACACCTTTTCTTAGCATTCGTTTTAAATAAATGCTTCTCTTGCTGATGCTCTAATTGACCCTTCCCTTCCCTTCCCTTCCCTTCCCTTCCCTTCCCTTCGCTTCCTGCCCCTCCCCAACTCTCCCCTTTCTTTCCTCTTTCTACAATGCTGAAATGGGTTTATGTGTTAGCAAAGTCCCACCAAAATTGGGAAAGTCAAAGATGCTTTCTTTTAAGCAGCTTAAATATAAGATAACAAAATAGTAATCTCTGCTCAGTACCCCTTCCCTACCCCTTTACTCCACATTTAAAAAAAAAAATTTAGTAATATATAGGGGAGGAAAAAACTTTTCAAACACAGACCTTTATGGCTGGAGACAATCGGCTGCTGGAGTGGACCGTCTGCCCCTTGCTAACCATTCCATCACGTTCTCCAGGCCTGAGCAGCCCGTGGCCTGTAGTCGTTCTCGGCTGGCAGCGGGGAAGTCTGCCAACGTCCCATCAGGCTTGTTTCTTAAGCAAAGTTGTATAAGTTAACAGGTTTTATTGTTGGGGGTAATCTGGGGCCATTCTTCAGGAGGAAGGGACGAGGCCCCCAGAGTGTTTGCCAGCAACAGCCCTTGGCTTCACTCATTCCCTCTCCTCATTAATTTGTGTGAGCTCAGCTCAGATAACAAACGATGGGGCAGGGGGATCCTATTCAGCCAGGCCTGGCCCCCGTAAGGCCTGTGAGCTAATTGCTCTAATTGAGTGGGAGGGACTGCTTTCTTCTGGATTCCTGTCCTTTCCCGGGGCCTTGTTTGGAGAGGAATGAATGGAGGCCACTTCAGCTCCTGCTGGCAACCCAACCGGCCAGCCCAGCCCTGTGATCCACTGTGGGGATCCAGGTCTCCACAACTCCTTTAGCTGCTCCTCCGGTCCTTGGTCCTTCTTTGTGTGACCAGTGAGCGAGCCAGGTGTTCCAGCAGGGCCCGCTCAGGGCTTTGCTTACTTGCTTCCTCTTGCCTTTTGGGTTGAGAAATGCTCTGCTATAATTTATATCTGGGAGACGGCATTAGAAATGTGTTAGCGCGCTGCTCCAGATGGACAGATCATTTACAACTAGCACAATATATTATCAATGCACTGCTCTTTAGGACCTGCTATATAATAGACATGTAATGAAGCATATGAAACATGGGTTTCATTTCTGAGCCCGAACAGGAACGTGATTTCAGGGAAGAAAAGGCATCCTAGGTGGGGGTAAAGGGTGGGGGACTGGAGGGGCCAGGAGAAGGTCTGTCTCTTTAAGACTGACTGGGAAGAAAAGCAAAAGTCATCAACTCTGAAAGTAACAAATGAGAGCCCAGAGCTGTGGCACTAATGTGCAAACTTGTTTCTGTCCTCTATGGCGCCATCATTTATTCAGGAGGTAGAAGCAGAAGACGGGGACTTGCATTTGCTTGATACTCAATTATACATTAGTGTACATCACTTGGCAATCTGTTCATATCAATTTAATTGGATTTTAATATTGCCTCTGATCTTGTTGTCCAATTAACAGTACTGGCTGGCAATAAAGCAGAACCACACACTATGTAACACCTTTGATCCCTGCCATATGGAGCTCTTCCATTGATTACCACATTTTCAAAAAATTTCACTCTCTCAATATGGGCTGTGATAAATGGGAGAAAAAGCACATCCCTGATGTGATAAAAATTTCACTTCAACTCGCAACTTCATTTATTTTGTTGACATTCGGCTCTGATTAAGAACAATAAAAAAATCATGCCCTGAATATCATATGCAAATACAACCCTGGGCATGAATCTAATCATGCCATGGGAGCATTACCATGACTAGCCTGGCATCAGCTCAATTTTTTTTAAAGTGACAGCAGACACTTTTGGGCTGGCTGTTCGGAGTAGTTGCTACCGTTATGTCATTTAATAAACGTCTGATGTTTCCGTACCCACCAAGGCATGGAGAAAGCATTTGAATTTCTGCCTGTTATTTGGAGGCCCTAGTGTTCAGGTGCTGTCTGGGTTTGCACTTACCTTATCTGTCTCCGCTAACCTGTAGTCTGGGAGAGTCAGGCAGCTGGGAGCTGAGTCTGGGTGAGGCTCCGGTGTGAAGCTTGGGCTTGCTCTTCCTCTTGGGGCTGCCCTGCAGAATGGGTGTGGCGATGGGTTTGGGAAGGAGCTGGAAAGGCACAGAGGGACCTGCCCGCTCTAGAAAGCTTACGAATGTGTGCAAGCTCCAGCTTCCTGTTTGCCTCTTGGAGTTATGCAAGCAATTATGGCTTGATGCCCTGGAGACACTCCTGAATGACAGGATTAACCCCCAAGGGAAACAGGCTTCTGTTGTGAAGGATTACATCAGTGTTCTAAAAGGCCCTTCCACAACTCAGAAGAATCGCTGATCCTTTTCATGCCTGGACAAGGAGGTTGCTGGTGGCTAGAGCCGGGAAATGCCAGAGAGGCCCCTTTTGGGATCCCACAGGCTCTACTCTCACACCCTTTCCTGCGCCCTGGGACGGATTCCTCAGCCAGCTCTGTGGCTCTTCTGGGTTTTACCCAACTGAGGCTGGGAAGTTGGACTCTGAACTATAAAGCAGGGCCAGCTGCCCCATGCGGTGACCTGGCAGAGAGAGGGAGAGGTGGACCCGGTGGCCTTGCTCACTGGCAGATGGGTCCCCTGGGAAGCTGAGACTCACCTGGAATCCAGGCAACTTTGGAATGTGGGCGGAAGCTAAGGCTGTCAATTACACATGGCATAAATTATTTCTTGACCATTAGCAGTGTTTCTGCCTTCGAACTGTTCTTCAGGCATATTAAATCAGTGAGAAGGAAGAGCATGCTAGGACATCTGGGGCTGCCAGATAATTCCGTTAATTTCTATTCCCCTGAACCTGGAGGTGTTAATTTGGAAGCACAACAGAAGAGTCTGAAGAATGCTAATACGTCATTTGAATGATTAATGCAATCAGAGGGATTGGGGGACCTCTGTTTACTTTTTAATTTTGACATGGCACAGCAAGGAGGGGAGCAGCTAATTTTCCAAAGTTAAGGGCAAGTTGGTTTCATTTCAGTCACGTGGCTCCGGCAGGGCTTCGGGGAGCTGGGGTGGCTCAGGAGCACTGTGTTGGGCGACGGGGGCTGGTGCTGTTTCTGTAATGGGTACAGCCAGGAAAACAAGCGAAACCGTCTGTGATCCGTTGAGCCCTGTCCTCTTGGGTGAGGAGGCTCCCAGACGCTGCTGGGAACAACAAACAGGAGGAAAAAAATGTAAGAAAGAAAGGAAAAGAGAGAATGGAAAAACACAGCCGAAAATAGGTGATAGCCTTATAACGTACATGTATTTTTATCTGACATTTCCAAATTGAATGGCTTTCTTTAAAAAAGGAAAAGATTTCCACATTTATTTAAATGCAACCTTATTAGGGAAAGCTCAGGGCGGAGGAACTATTTAAAAACATATTTTGAGGAGAGACGAAAAGGAAGACATTTAATACCTAGCAGTCTGTGGGTATTTTAAAGACTTCTCAACTCTTTTATTGTGCTGCCTCTGATTAGAGGCGGCTTATGACGGTGATAACAGGAAATTTCAAAGGGCACTTTCCCGCCACCAGCCAGCCACCATAGTATCTTCTTTTTAAGACAAAGAAGGTATTGTGAGAGTGAAAAGGATTTGGCCCCAAACACTAAACAAATTCTAGAGAGCAGAAAAAACCCTGTAATTATGTTAATAGTAAATTAATGTTTTGTGATTTACCCATATCACCTCAGAATACGTGTTGTTCAAAGGTACCTACTGGAAATATTCCGCAGACATGCTGGAGAAGGGATGAAGTCAAAATGTTTGGTTCCTCATAAAGCCTTGTGTTTAAGCTACATAGTGAGCATTCTAGTGCCAGAAAGACGTGTTTTCCCGCGGTGCCACTCAGACAAGGCTTAGGGAAGCTGGGACAGATGAGGACCTTCCTTCCCAGGTATACGTGTTTCTGAGGTTTCCTTGTCCATAAAATGATGAGGCTGTGGTGTCTGGATGCTCCACTCCTTCCCATCTCTGCAGCCTTTTACTTCCTTGAGCCTGGACTTCTTGGGCTTATGACACGTTGGCTTTCCCCTGTGGTGACCCATGCTGGGGTCTCCGTTCAGATAGGGTCTTGAGTGGAACAGACCTTAACTTCGATTTTCACAGGACAGTTGCTCAGGCCACATGAAGTTCTTTGCTCAAACCCAGGATATCCCAGCATGTAGATGAAATAAACACCAACTGAGGAATTGTATACAGTCCCTCTTCCTTATCCATAGGTTTGCACCCACAGGTTAAACCAACTGTGGATGGAAAGTATTTGAGGAAAAATTATGTTTGTACTGAATAGAGAGAGACTTTTTTCCCTGTCGTTATTCCCTAAAGTCTAACAATCATTTATAGAGCATTTACACTGTATTAGTATTCTAAGTAATCTAGAGGTGATTTAAAGTAAATGGGAGCTGGTGTGTAAATTATATGCAAATGATCTGCTAGTTTATACAAAACACTTGAGCATCTGCAGATTTTTATATCCTAGCTGGTGTTTGGGGGTCTTTAGCATCAGTTTCTTCATCTTCCACCTCAGGATGGTTTTGAGAGTTGACTTAGAAAAATCTTGTGTTCCAGAAAGGGCCCAGGACAGGACCTGGCATAAGATTGTCTCTCACTTTACTCCGAACAAAGTACTGACTTCCTACACCTAGCTGGGAAAGAACACATTTTCTGACCATATACTTTGTGCTTTGGGCACAGCTGTGAAGTACACAGGTTCCCTTGGCATTACAGGCTCCCTCTGTTGTACAGTTTTTCTTCTTCAGTTTCCTCTTCTCTTTAAGTACTCAATAATTTTTCTTTTTATCTAGTTGTATACTTTCATCAAAACTTATTCTCACGGGAAGATCTAGTATCAATCATATATTCTTCAATATAAATTTAAAGCCATGTCTGAAACTGTGCTAGGTCCTTTTTTGCTTAACATATAACTTTTCTTGATTAATTCTCAAGGGCTTTTGGTATTTAAAAATTTATAGCTAATAATGAAATAAAATATTTGACCTCCCCTTGAAAGTGGCAGAGACATTAATGAGTAGGAGCAATTAGGGCAGATTTGCCTTAATCTTTCAAGTAAAGCAAATGTTGGCTTTTGCTACTGTATAGCAGCTAGAAGCACTGCATAAAGCAGCATTCTGAGCAGCCTTATTAAGCTTAATGGAAACTGTTATAGCTAAAGCAACCAAATAAGGATGAGGAAGTTGGGTTTCAACCCCATGTCACTAAAGTGTGTTTTGGGGCACAGAAGACTGGAAAAAGAGGGGACTGGATCATAGCAGTGCTCTTTCTACTTCCTCATCTACAAAACTCATCATTCACTATTCTGTTTTGGGATCTGGCTCTGCTGAGCCTCCAAGCAGCCATTGTTATCATAATTGCAGTGGGCAGTTAATACAGAATTTATTGCCATCCAAGGGCTAGATGGTGACCAACATTTTTTCCCATTAAGATTTCTATGAGATCTTAAATCTAGGAATGTTACAGATCCCAGTTTCCCAAACTTGTCTGTCTATTTGTGAAGCATTGGGGCTTCATAAATACATGTATTCAATCAAATTCTGTAGGAGTGAAGCTTGGGAATCCATCTCTGTACAAAGCTCCTCAAATGAATGTGACATAGCTACTCTGTGGACTAGCGTTTGGGTGCTGCCACCTCAGGTGATGTGATTCCAAGTTTTGTTGTTTTAAGAATGGGCACTTATAGGCTGGAATCATTGACATTTCTGGAGAGACTTCATGAATTGGCTGAAAATTTTTGGTGACTTCCACTTCCAGTTTTTGCTGTTTCATCATCACACTGTGGAGGAGTACTATGGAGCCTACGGCTGGGCTCAGAAAGCCCTGTTCTGATTGGGTTCAAATGTTGGCAGAGGAGCTTATCAGCTAGGTGGCCTTGAATAAGTGTCTTGGTTACTTTTCTCTCGTTGCTGGGACAAAATACCTGATGCCCAAAATTAGGAAGGAAAGGTTTATTTCACTTACAGTTTGTGGAGGTTTCAGTCCATACTTGGCAGATTACAAGGCAGAGTGGCACATGGCAGAGGGCCACAGCTCATGGCCGCAGAACACAGCTAAGCAACAAACACACAAGCCAAGAATGGCCCCAAGCAGCCTCTTGCTCTCCCTTACATATGCAAACTATCCACCCCAGGGCGGGTGCAGCTCTCACACCCATAATCAGTCAAACTCTAAAAGCCTGCCCCATGACCACATGAGGCTTTGGGAGGACACCCAGACACAAACCATAACAATAAGTAATTTAAAAAAAACAAAAAACAAAAAAAAATAAGTAATTTAATATAGACAATTAACTTAATCTTATCATCTGTAAAACCAAGCCCAGAATACACTCCTTGCTGGAGTTGTTGAGACTCCTAAGAATCTATTACTTCTACTTGCTTTTTCTGTGAGACAGTTGCTGAGTATCTACTATGGTCCAGGTGGTATAAAACCAAGAAGAGAGGCAAGATGAAAAAAATAGGATCATGTTTTCTGAAAGTCGTCTAAATTAGGGGCTTACAATATCCATGTTACATTTAGAAACATGCGGTACACAGACAACTGAAAGAAAAGTGTCACCAAATAATATCTATTCTTACTGCATGTAATAGAGTTTGAGATTCCCATCCCATCCCATCCCATCCCATCCCATCCCAGCCCAGCCCAGCCCAGCTCAGCCCAGCCCAGCCCACTGCATTCCATTCCACAATACTGACTATATGAGTTCCATGTTAATTTCACCGGCCACTAATTGGTCATTAACTGCAGCCAACCACTCATTTCTGTCGTTCCTCTACTGACACCCTTCAACAGAACATCTAATACCTACTCATATATTTCCAGCAACGAAGGACCTTTTCAGACCAGGATAAATATCTCTCAACTCAATCTTGTGACTATGAATTGAGGATTGACTGTTAACAAAGCAATCAACTACATCTATATTGTGTATTTTATCCGAAGGTCTGTAAAATGATTATTTGGAATGCTTATTGGATTTCCCCATTACCCTCTTGCTGGTTGTTGGCTATCCAAGGAAATCTGGCACTGCTTTCTGCTCTAGACCATGATGTCTTCATTTCTATCAAAATTCAGTTGTCCCATGACCCACTGTTGTTACTGAAAGGTTCTTGGCTGACATTGACAGAGTATGCCTTGTATTTTTTTAAATTTTGAATTTTCGTATTATTATGTTGTTGCAGTACATAATGTTCATATTCTTGTGGGGAATTTGTACATATGCATAATTCATTTTAATTTTTCTTTTTTCATCTCTTTTCCCTGCCATCCCTTGCCCTTCCTTCATCTCTGGATCCTCTTCTCATTTGAGAAAGGTCTATCTTCCTGTTTTTTATTGTCTAACTTTGATTTTACTCTATTTATATTTTGGGTTTCTTATATAAGAGAGACCATGCAATATTTAAATTTGTGTATCTGATTTATTTTACTAACATTATGACCTCACAGTGCATCCATTTTCCTACAAATGACTCAAGTTTATTCTTCTTTATGGCAGAGTACTACTTTACTGTGTGTAATCCACTTATCTGTTGATGAACATATAGGTTACTTTAAGACTTAGCTATTATAAATTGTGCTGTTATAAACATGAGTATGCATAGATAACTGTAATATGAACTTTAACACTTTTGGAAAGACCCTGAAAGGGGAATATCTGGATCAAATGGAATTTTTAGTTTTTGTTTTTTGAGGAATCTCCCTGATTTCCATAGTTGCTGTACTAGTTTACATTCTCATTGTCTTGGTTACTTCTCTCTTGTTGCTGAGACAAAATACCTGACACCCAAAGTTAAGGAAGGAAAAGTTTATTTAGCTCACAGTTTTTGAAGGTTTCGTTCCATAATCAGCTGGCTCCAAGGCAGGTGACATGGCACAGGGGCAAAAGTTCAAGGCGACAGAAGACAGCAAAAGCAGCAAGAGCAAAAGGTGGGGGAAGAGCATGCTTCTTTCCCTCCCTTACATTGTAAGCAGGCTCCCCACCTTTAGGTGGGTGTAGTACTCACACCATGTCCATGCCGTCTTCTTCCACAGGCTCAGGATGTTTACAAATTGAGAAGCTTGGTCCCCTCCTGAGTCACTTAGTTAAACTTCTAGACTTCTCAAGTTGACAGAATGTATCAACCACAACACCCACCAACAATGTAGAAGGGTTACTTTTTCATCACAGCATTTATTATTATTTAATTTCCAGATGATGGCCGTTCTTTCTGGAGTAAGATGGAATCTCATTGTTGCTTTAAATTTCATTTCCCTAATGGCCAGAGAAGTCGAATATTTCTTTATCCATTTATGAGATATTAGTATTTCTTCTTCTGAAAAATGCCTACTTATTTTACTTGCTAATTTTTTATTGGGTCTTTTATTTGGGGGTGTCTAATTTTTTTGAATTCTTTATATGCTCTTTTTTTATATATGCTCTTGATTATTAATCTTCTGTCTGAAGAATAGCAGGCAAAAATAGTTTTCTTGTTCTGCAGGTTGTCTCTTCACTCTGTTGGTTGGTTCTTTTACTGTGCAGAAGCTTTTAAATTTGATACTGGTGCCTATATGTTAATAATTGTTACTTCTTCCTGTTGGATTGTTCCCTTAACTTCTCATTCTACTTGATGTATTAATTCTGTTAGACCTTTTGTCATTGTTGACATCATTGTTTCTT
This sequence comes from Chinchilla lanigera, assembly GCF_000276665.1. Lineage (NCBI taxonomy): Eukaryota > Metazoa > Chordata > Mammalia > Rodentia > Chinchillidae > Chinchilla > Chinchilla lanigera. The sequence continues at coordinate 23,566,669 of NW_004955424.1, forward strand.
TCCAGGTTATCCTTGAAAATTATTTGAAGTACTAGTTTGGTGGTCATGAAATTCTTTGGGTGTTCTTTATCATGAAAATATCTTATTTCTCTATCAACTTTGGATATTTGTGCAGGGTAGGTCAGCCTGGGTTGGAATTTTTTTTTTTCTTTTAGGGCATGAAACATTTTACTCCAAGCTGTCCTGGCTTTTAAAGTTTGTGTTGAGAAGTCTGTTGTAATTCTAATGGATTGCCTTTATAAGTGGCTCACTGCTTTTCTCTAACAGCTTTTAAGGTTCTATTCTTGTGTTGCACTTCTGGGATTTTGACTATGATGTGCTATGGGGAGTTTCATTTTTGATTCACGGCTATTGGAGTTCTATGTGCCTGATTTACTGTATGTTAAATTCTTTTTCCTTATTTGGAAAGTTTTATGCTATTATTTCAGTTAAGAAGATTTTTAATGCCATTTGTGCCATCTTCTGATTTTTAACTAATTTCAATTAATCTTAGGTTAGTCTTCTTTGCTTCATCTTATAACTGTTGGGTCCATTTTTAATATTCTCTTGTTGTTTTTTAAGATATCTCTTATTAATTAGTCACTGACCATAACCCTATCTTCTACTTCTCACACTCTGTCCTCACATTGGTTACTTCTGCTATCCATAATTTGATAGAATTTTTAATCTCCTGAACTTTTATTTGATACCTTTTTATGAACTGTAATTCTTTTTCTGTGCTGGTTATTGATGTTTTGTTTCATTTTGTTTAGCTCAGCTAGCTTTTTATTAGTGTTTTCTGTAGACTCACTAATCATTTTGTTTATTACACCCATTAATGGTTTAGTTATATCTTCTATGAGCTTGCCAAGCATCTTTTTGATGTGTTTTGTTATCTCCTCTGTTATCTTTTTGGATAACTGGGCATGCGGCTTTTGTTTTCCTCCCCTTTGATTCTCTATGTATCAACTTTGGGAGAGCTGGGAGGTTTTTAGAGGTATTTTGTTGTGTTATCTTCTCATTTTTCTATTTTTGTTAGTTTATATTTTGTGCTGAGGCTTAGGGCTGATTATAGTAGAAACCTTTGTTGCTTACATAGAAACCACTCTATTTAATGTCTACTTTTCAGTGATGCCCTCTGGGCATGACTAAATATTAGGCTTCTGTCCCAGGATCCAATCATCTCAATTATTTGGGATAGGCTGTTGCAGCATATTCCATCCAATACCCAGTTCTCTGGCAATAAGCTGCATTACTGTTAATGAAACCAAAGTAATCCAGATACAGTGATGCCTCAATTGCTGAACTCAATTTGTTCCAAGTTCATGTTTTTTTTTTTTTTTTGGTTTTTTTCCGGTACCAGGAACCGAACTCACGACCTTGCGCTTGCCAGGCAAGGGCTTTTGCCGCTGAGCTAAATCCCCAGCCACCAAGTTCATGTTTGAACACTGAGAATTTAAGAACTGCACATATTTTTCCAATAAGAAATAATGGAAAACCAAATAATTGATTATGAGGCCCAAATATTACATTTATAAATTCATTTTTTCAGGACTTTAATAAATTTCACAATAACTTTTTTTTTTTTTTTTTTGGTTTTGGTTTTTCTCCGGTACCGGGAACCGAACTCACGACCTTGCGCATGCCAGGCAGGCGCTTTTGCCGCTGAGCTAAATCCCCAGCCCCCACAATAACCTTTAAAAATCTATCGTGGTTCTCACAGCTTTCCTCTTAGTTTTACTGCTGGTATCACTCACTTTTCTTTGAGCAATGGTTATGATATTTTATGCAAATAAAGTAAAAATAAAAAGTACAGAGATGAATGTTTTAATGCACTAATATAAGCACTATGTGTTGTCTGGACCAGAGTGGTACTTAGGCTGAAGTGTTGCCCCTTTGTGTCTGCTGCAAAATTTGATGTGTGACTCTTGGGTTTTTTTAATGTTGAATTTTTGGTTCAACTATGGAGCAAAGTTATGAACATTGAGCAGATGTTTTTCAAACTTTGCTGTTCAAGTAGTGAAAAGTTCAAGCTTAAAGTTGTTGACAACTGAGGTATCACCATACTGGCATCCCAAGGAAACCCATTATTAGTGAAAACTATGTCTACTGGGCTATAGTAATAAAATGAGCAACAATATTAGCATCAAAGACTAATTAGATATTGATAAACCCTAAGAAGCAATAATATACCATCTTTAACCATAGAAAAGAAATCTATAATTATAGTAAAACATCAAGACTAACCAAATATTGACCTACAGTAGATATCTACTAAATGAAACGACTTTACCTCCATTAACAGTAGAACAGCATAAAGTTAACTATTTAAAGATTCATAGAGCTTAGTAGTTATACTAGTAAATTTAGAGTTATATTAGTAAATTTTGGGGAACTGGAGAATGAAAAAAATAAAATTTGAAGTATTAATCAATGGAAAATGAGGAGGAGAAAAGAAAGGTAGGGGGTCCTATTGAGGAGTAAAAAATTAATAGCATTAGAAAACAGTCACAGAAGAGAATGAGCAAGAAAAAAAATACTGGCATGAACAACAAAACATACTGGAAGTAAAAGAATAATAAGAAAGAAGAGTAGAAGATTAAAAGGGGAAAAGAAAAAGGAGAGAACAGAAAGAAAAGAAAAAAGAGGAGAAAGAAATGGATAAAAAGCACCAAATCCCTAAAAGCTGATGAGGGAAAGGAAGAAACAGCAAAAAAATTTAAAAATTAAAAATTGAATAAAAAATTTCCTCTGTGTTTTTGCATGAGTAGTTTCTTTCCAGTGTATGCAGTCTTGGGATCCAGCCACGATTAGTTTTTTCTCCTAGCTTTTTGGACTGGTAGGCTTGTGAGGTGCCTTCCCTGTACCAGAGGCACTCTGTCTTAACATCAACACTTGCCAGGCCTGGTTTCTTCATATTGAGATAGGGCTCATGTCCTTCCCAGCCTGAGTTTAAACTTCTCAAAGGGGTCTCTATCTAGCCCACAACCTCTTTTTGGCAGTCTCCTGTGGTTGTCTCTCACCCAGTCACTTTGAGAGGGTAACACTGCAATCCCTGTAGCTACTGGGATTTCTCTCAGGATCTGCTGGCTCTCTGGGCTTTCCTTCTTTCCTAGGACATTGTCCTTGTCCAGGATCAGGTCAATCAGATAGTCCATGTCTCTGATACCCTATAGCAAGGGAAGTAAAAACTGGAGCTAGCCTGGAGTTGGTGGATAGTATGGCAGCCAGGTGCTGTATCCCTCCTACTGTGGGCCAGCCAATTGCCTTGTATTTTAAGAGTAACCTTCAAAGGCTAAAAAAAAGCACTGTTATTAGACAATGTTAGTAAAGGAAGAATTTTGATTATGACAGACTTTTTGAACTATTTAACTATTTTTACTCTTGAGGACTGGGAGTGGGTCTGTAGTTGTATATTGAACTGGATTGGAGAAGGATTTTGCCATGGTTCCATTGCATATATGAGAGTGTAAGTGATACTTCAAGCTGAAGGGTAGGTGAGAGGACAGTTCGTACATGCATTTTAGAGCATGAGGCATGGTCAAGAATTAAGTTTATGGATAAGATCTGCAGTAAGAATAGCCATACAATTCATGTTTGAGGAGATGATGATATGCTTATGTCACTAATGTAGGGAATGCACCATTCCTGAAATTCAGATTTGGCCAAGTGAACATGAGGATTTGTTTTCTTCATGATTATTAAATTGATTATTAATCAAATTAATTATGTTGCCAATTGTCTTAGTTATTTAGTGGGTGCTGGGATAAAGTACACAACACCTACAACTGAAAGGAGGAAAGATTTATTTTAGCTCACAGTCTGTAGAGGTTTCACTTATAATCAGCTGGCTCCAAGGCAGGGTGGTGTGGTAGAAAGACAGCATAGAGGAGAAACGTCCACGTCCGGCAGGGTGAAAGCAGGAAGCAACAGCAGCAAACCTGTCTATATTCCATCCAAGCTACAAACATATTGCTTGGTGGTACCCACACCGAGGGTGGGGCTTCTGTCTTTAGTAAATCCACTCAGGCACACCCAGAACTATGATAATCCAATCAGCCTGCTGATCCAGTTATCACACACACATAATCCAGCCACCTGCCAAAAGCCCCACCTATGAATGCATAAGGCTTTGGAGAGACATCTAAACATATTAAACTCTGATCCAAAAGAGTGTCTGCTTTTAAAAAATCAAACACAATTTTGTTGATTTAAGTTGGGAGCTCTATTAAACTATAAGGAGGTGTGTGCTACTTTGTGGTACCCTATTCCTGGAGATAGTGTGTAACAGCTCACAAGATTAACTCTTTATATCTGCAATGACGTCACACTAATTGAGGATAAATGGGAAGGGAAAAGAAAAACAGGTAAATGCAAATCCATTCACAGAAAGTGCAAAAATGAAACGGCAGCAAGAGTAAGAGAAAAAATAGGAGGAATGCCTTGGGAGATATAAGTCTTAATAGTTAACTGGGTGCACACCAACATACTTGCACAGATTATTAAATCTTACATAATATATTTAAGTAGGAATCTGGTAATAATAAAAGGAGTTCTGGCTTACGGATCAATCATTTGTGTGACCTTAGGCAAGTTAATTGTCCTCTTTGAGCTAGTTTGCTCTCTTAGAAAATAAGAGGGCATGGCCAGAAGATTTCTCCCTAAGGCCTTTATGCGGCTCAAAAATGCTATTATTCTAGGAATTTACACAACTTACACATCACTGGAACATCACAATGGTTTTTAAGCAGTGCTTTCTAAATTCATATATTTATTAATTCAACAAATATTGAGTGCCGGCAATCAACCCTTTAGCTACCAATCTGGAAGCTCCTCAGCTGTCTTCATTGCTACTGGGCTCCCACACTTTTCTGAGCCCTTTGAAACTCGTGCCTCAATGGTCAGAGGGTAGATTCTGTCCTAAGAAGAAGGCAGAATTTAATGTCACAGGCGTCTCTTTCCTACTCCTCAGAGAAGCAGTACCAGGAAGCACCTTCCTGTTGGTCTATGTGGGTGGTGTAGACTGCTGGGAATGAGAGGAAGAGCTAAGGAGGCAGAGGCAGGCCAGCTTCTTGTGGTCAGCCAGCCATCTGCATCAAAAGAGGATCATGACATTAGTTACTCTGCTTTTACCAGTGCAGGAAGTGAGGTTCTAATGTTGTACCCAACTAATACTTGGGGGTCAGTGGGTCAGAGATAAAGGGAGGAGAACCTGGTATGTGGGGGAATCAATACAAGGCATAAAATAATATGGATATGCACTCAAGCAATTGCTGAAAAAAATATAAGAAAAATTGATATGAAATATTTACCAAAAAAGAAGAAGAAAAAGAATGATCAAGGAAGGTCAGCCAAGCTTGAGGTTCTTCTCCTGACTGTGCCTCCATATTTTAGGATACTGCACTGTAAAAGTATATACACTTTCACAAGTGCATAATGTACTCTATTATTATGGTATCATTCATAATATATCATATAGATTCATGGTCACAAATATTTTTCTGGGTTTCATTTCATAGCCCTCTCCCCATCCCCTGAACCTGTGGCAACTACGGATCTTTTTACTATCTCTCTAAAGATTTGCCTTTTCTAAATGCTTTGTAACTGGAATTATATAGTATGTACCTTTTTAGACTGGCTGCTTACACTTAACAATATATACACATCATTTATCAATGTATTTTTGTAGTTCAAAAGCTCATTTCTGGTATATTTCATTGTATAGGTATATCACAGTTTATCTATTTACCAGTTCAGGACATTTTGGTTGCTTCCTTGTTTTTGGTCATTCTGAATAAAGCTGAGATAACATTTGGGTGTAAGTTTTGGTGTGAAGTAAGTTTTCAGATCAATTTTCATAATAACTGGAAGCATGATTGCTGGATTATTTGGCAAGGCTGTGTTTAACTTTGTTAAAAATTGTCAAACTGTCTTCCAAAGTGGCTGTACCATTTTGTATTCCCACCAGCAATGAATGAGAGTTCTTGTCATTCTGTATTGCTGGCAATGGCATTGTTAATTAAAAATTTTAATTTTGACTATATTAATGTATGAGTAGTGATATTATATTGTAATTATAATTCTTTAATGACATGTTAAAAATATTTCATATGCTTTTATTGTAAGTTTATTTATTATGTGAGGTATCTATTTAGAACTTTTGTCCATTTTTAAATTGGGTAGTTTGTTTTCTAATTGCTAAATTTTAAGGGTTTTTTGCATTTTGAATACATGTCCTTTATCAAGTATCTATTTTGCAAATATCTTCTCCCAGTCTTTGATAGTGTCTTTTACTGAGCAAAAATTTTTAAAATTTAATGAAGGCCTACTTATTAAATTTTTCTTTTATGGAAAACACTTTTTATGTCCTATGTAAAAATTCATTGCCAAGCATGAATCTTCAAAAAGTTTTCTGCTAGAAATTTCATAGTTTTGAGCTTGGTATTTAGAACTATGATCCACTTTGAATTAATTTTTGTGAAAGGTGCAAAATCTGTATACAGATTCTTTTCTCTTTGCATATGGATGTCTAATTGCTCCAGTGCCACTTGCTGAAATCTCCACCCTTTTCTCTTTAACTTCCTTTGCCTTTTTCTCAGATGTCAATCAAATCTATTTCTTTGGGTCAATTTCTGCAGTTTATATTGTGTCCCATTGTTCTGTGAGTATGTATTGGTTCTTTTGCCAATACCATAGTCTTGATTAGTGTAACTTTATAGTGAATCCTCTAATTTTGTTTTTATTCTTCCGTATTTTATCTCTTTCAGATTTGAACCTTCCTATATAAACTACAGTTTATCAAAATTTCTGTCTGTCCTGTCTACAAAATATCTTTCTGGGATTTTGAATGGCATTATTTTACATCTACAGGTCAAGTTAAGAAGAGTTGACATCTCTCTCCATTAGCACAGAATCTCTTTTATTTGTAGTTTCTGTGATTTCTGATTATTGGAGTTTTGTATATAAACTCATACATATTTTGTTAATTTATAACTAAGTACTTAAAATTTGTGGTGCTCTGTAAATGGTATCTAAAAAATTTCAGATCCCAACTATTCTTGTCTGATGTAGAGGAAAGCAATTGAGTTTTGTATATTTATCGTGTTTTGCTTATATAGCCATATTGCTATAATCATTTATTAGTTTCAGAAGTGTTTTTGTTGCTGTTTATTCTTGATATTTTCTATATTGGTAACCACATCATCTGAGAACAAAAATGGCTTAAGTTTTCCTTATTCAACATATATAATACTTATATCCTTTCCTCACTTCACTGTGCTACCTAGGATTTCCAGGACAATGATGAATAGAATAGTTTGGGGGCAATTTTTGCCTTGTTTCTCATTTTAGCAGGAAAACATCTTGTTTCTTGCCGTTGAATAAGATGTTAGTTGTAGGATTTGTGTGTGTTCCTTATCAAGTTCAAAAACTACTTTGTTAAGAGTTTTAAATTATGAAAAGGTGCTAGATTTTGTCAAATGCTTTTTTTTGCATCTGGTAATATAGAAGTTTTCTTCTTTAGTCTGTTGATAGGGAAGAGTTTACTAATTTATTTCCAAACGTTGAACTACTCTTACACATATGGAATAAATTCTATTTTCTTGTTGTATTGTTTTATAATTGCTGGATTTTGTTTGCTAACACATTGTTGAGGTTGCTTTTTTGTCTGTAAGTTCATGAGTGATACAGATCTATTGTCTTCTTGTAATGACTTTATTTGGTTTTGGTATAGAGTAGGAGGTCTTGTACAATGAGCTAGGAAATTTTTCTTTTGCTTCAATTTTTAAAAGAGATTATGGAGAGAATTAGAATAATTTTTTCTTAGATGTTTGGTGGCATTCAGTGAAACCATCTAGGTCTATTACTTTCACTTTGGAAGCCTCTTAACAATTTCTATAACAGCGACAGGCCATTCAAATGATCTATTTCTCTTTATGTGGGTTTTGCTAACTTATATCTTTGAAGAAATTGGTTTATTTTAGTTAAGTTATAAAATTTGTTGGCATAGTGTTGTGTACAGTATTCTTTTATTATTCTCTTAATACCCATGCAATTAGTACTGATAACCTTTCTTTTATGATATTGGTAATTTATATCCTCTCTCCTTTTTTCTTGGTTAACCCAGCCAGAGCTTTATTAATTTTATCAATCTTTTCAAAGAGCCAACTTTTGGTTTTATTGGTTTTCTCTATTGTCTCCCTGTTTTTAATTCCATTCACTTTTTGCTCAAATTCACTTCTGTTTGCTTTAGTCTAAGATTGCTCCTATTCCTTCTGTTGTTGGGATACAGTACCTGCCACCCTTCAATACCTTGCAGGAGGTGAAGTTTAATTCAGCTCATGGCTTGGGGGATTCAGTCCATGTTTGGCTGGCTCCAGTGCAGAAATATCAGGGTAGAAGAGCATGACGGAAGAAAGCTGCTCAACCTATGGCAGCCAGAAAACAGAGAGAGGGAGGAGCTGGGGATAATAATACATTCTTGTAGATCACGCCTCCCAGTAACACATCTCGAAGTGGCTCCACCTTCTAATAGCACATTCAGTCATAAATTCATTAATGGGCTAATCCACCAATGAGTATAGCACTTCACATGATCTATTCTAAGGTGATCCAATCACCTTTCAAAAGCCTACCTCAGAATACATGAAACTTTTGGTAGACATTTTAAATCTAACCCATAATAAAGCTTAAATTATTGGTTTTAAGCTTTTCTTGTCTAACATATTTATTCAATACCAAAAGCATTGCTTTTGTTGCATCCTCAAAATTTTGATGAGTTGTGTTTTCACATTCTTTTAGTTCAAACTAAATTTTACCCTGAGATTTTCTCTTGGGATTGTGTGTTACTTATCAATGAGTTGTTTAGGGTTGGGGATATAGCTCAGTGGTAGAAAGTTTGCTTATGACTGAGTCCCTGGGTTCTATCCTCAACACTGAAAAAAAATATGAGTTATTCAAATTCTTATTATGTGTTTATTTTCTAGCTATCTTTCTGTTTTTAAGCCATGAAGTTTCTCTGCCCTTATGAATAAATTTAGTGTCTTACAAGGGAGGGACCAGTTCATTCTTTTGGCCTTTCTGCCATGTGAAAACACAGAAAAAATGCCCATCTCTCAACCACGAGGTAGGCCCTCACCAGACAATGAGTGTGATAACACCTTGACCTTGGACTTCTGTGAGAATAATCTCTGTTACTTATAAGTGGTCCAATTTATGGACCACTTATATAGCAGTTTGAGTATGGTAAAATACATGTTTTGGTTTCAAGTATTCTATAAATGTCAGCTACATCAAATAGTGTTGTTCAGATCAACCTCAGTCTTATGTATTTCCTGGTTGCTTGATCTATCAATTATTGATCTATCAGCTATTCTCCACCTATTAAAGTAGATTTGTTTAATTAACCTTGCAGTTCTATCAGTTTCTTCCTCATGTATTTCGATGCCCTATTGTTAGACACATAGATATTATAAAGATTATTTTGTCTTTCTAGAGAATACTTTTTATCACTATGAAATAGCCTGTATATCCCTGATAATTGTCCTTATTCTTTTCTGAAAGTAGCAAAATGCTTTTGCTTCCTTTTTGTTTATGGTGTCATGGTGTATACTTTTCTATAACTTTAATTTTAACCTGAGCTCTTATATTTAAAATGGTTTTCTTATAAACATATTTGAACTAAAAATTATTCTGAAAACTTCTTTTAGTTGGGGCATTTAGACCAATACTCACATTAAATTAATTGCTGATAGAATTGGGTGAATCTAGTTGTATCTTCTATGTGTTGCACTTGTTTATTTTGCTCTTCTATGTCAAGTTTTGATTAAGCATTTCATATAATAAATTTTATTTCCTCTTTTACTATATTGACTATACTTCTTTAAAAAGTTTTTTTAATCTATGTGGTATGTATGTGTAATAGAGTATGTCACTGCAGGAAAGTGCATAGAACTGGAGATCATCATGTTAAGTGAAATATGCCAGATTCAGAAACATAAGTGTCATGTAATTTCCTTAATATGTGGAATTTAAAAAAAGAATAGCCTGAAAGTAGAAGGGAGATTATTGTTAGACAAAAGGAAGTGTATTAGGGTTCTCTAGAGGAACAGAATTAAAAGAAAAAAATACATAATTATGCACAGGAATAGATGTACAGGATTAGAGGTGGGAGAGCCCGTAATGGTTGTCTGTGTACTGACAATGACAGTAACTGTCTGTGCCTGAGGATCTAGCAGCTGCTCAGTCCAAGGAGAGGCAAGTTGCAAAACAAGAGGGATTGAGGATGCAGCACCAGCCCAAGATCAGAGACTTAGAGTCTCACTGCAGAGTTACAGTGTGACTGCATTGACAGGATGAAGAAAACTGGAGACACAGCATCCAAAGGTGATGGCAGTAGAGGAGACACTGCCCAAGAAGACAGGTGCTTTTCAGAACAGGCACACTTTCTTTTTTTTTTTTAATTACATCCAGGCTACACACCTGTTGGTTGATACCACCCACAACTTGTTTGGGTCTTCCTCCCTCAGTTTGCTGGTCTCCAGTCAATCATCTACAGACACACCCAGAACTGTGTTTCATTAATCTGCTGAGTTTTCTTACTCCAAGCAAATTGATATATCACAGCAGTCATGGGAAGGGAATAAATGTAGAGGGAGAGGGAGTGTTAGGGAGGAAAATAACAGACATGAATATGATCAAAATAGGTTCTATGTATGTAGGAAAATAGGACACTGTAACTTACTATTTTGCAAAGTCAATAGGCACTAAGAAAAATGCATTTAAAAAGTTGTTTCCTAGAGCTTATGTGCACATTTACAACTAATGTAGGGCTATCCCAAATAACACCGTGTTTGCTTTCTTTACTATAACAAATATCTGAGATGATCAATTTACAAGAAAGAAAGTTTTATTTGGCTTATGGTTTCGGTGGTTTCATTCCACAATCAGGTGTTCCTGTGGTATGGCAGGGAGTGCTTGGTGGAGCAAACTGCTCACTCATGGAATGTAGGTATTATGTTTTATATATAGATAGTTCCCCAAAGGTGGAGCTCTTGGGTGGTGACTGGATCGTGGGTGCATAGTACTTATCAGTGAATTAGTTTACTGATAAATTTATAGCTAAATGTGATTTGGGTGGTGAAGCCTATGTGGAGAAGGTGAGCAACTTGGACATGGCCTAGGAAGGCCTATCTTCCTGTTCCCTCCCTCTGCTTCTCACCACCATGTGATGAACTGTTTCTCCTTTGTCATGCCCCTCTGTCATGCTTCTCTCTCTTGCAGCCAGCTAACTAGGGACTGAAACTTCTACAAACTTGGAGCCAAAGTAATCCTTTATTTCTTTAAGTTGTGGGTGTCTTGTACTGTGTTTCAGTGATGAGATGGTAACTAAAACAATAGGTATCAGAGAAAGAGGAGGGAATGAGGTCCCAGTATGTCCTTCAAGGGCACAATCCTAATGACCTTTCTTCCACTTGGCTCCCATTCTCCAAAGGGTCTGCCACCTCCCAATAGCACTACAGGCTGTGGACCAACCTTCAACATGCTCTCTTGGGGGAATTCAAGATCCAAACTATAGCAAACACTATGTTACTTCATGTGAAGTGCAAGTACTAGACCTCACAGTGAAATATTCCTACTCAATTCACAGTCAATTCTTTCTTCTCATTTCTTATATTTCTGTGATTAATTTCCTTTATCTGTATTCAATAATCATCTAAAAAATGCTTACTGTTATGAAATTATTATCTTTTAGATTAATTATAAAGAAAATAAAAAGATTTTTATTTTATTATTTATGATTTTTCCTATATTCTTCCTTTATGTAGATACAAATTTTTGAACATTATCATTTTCTTTTCCATGAAGATGACTTTATTCAGCATCTCTTATAAGGCAGGTCTGGCAAAGAATTCTTGTTCATCTGAGAATTTTTATTAGTCCTTCACTTTTGAAGGAAAATTTTATTGGAAATATAATTCTAGGGCAGAGGTTTTCTTTCTTTCAACACTTTAAATAGTTTACTCCACTCCTCTGAGTCACATGGCTTCTGATGCATTTTGTCCATTGCATTTCTTATCCTTGTTCTTCTGTAGATAAGATATTTCTGTTTGTTTTTGTTCTTCTTTTTAAGATTTCCTCTTTTGGCCTGGTTTTCTTTACTTTGAGATATGTATATCTAGGGTAGGTATTTTGGAATTGATTCCTCTTGGTGTTTGCTGAGCTTCCTGGATCTACAGTTAGTCATTTTTAAAAAATTCCTATTCATTGTTTCTTCAGATATTTCACTGTATTTTTCTCATTTGAGATATGACACAGTTTTTAATCATCCTGCTGTTTTTTTAATGTTTTGTTCTATTTTATCATTCTTTTTCTCTGTGTATCTTGATATGGAATGCTTCTATTGATATAACTTTAAACTTTTTTTTCCTTACTCATGTTCAATTCACTGATGAGTCTATCAAAGGCATTCTCCATGTCTGATGTAGTGCTTTTTATTTCTAGCACTACCTTTGATTCTCAGAGTTTCCATTTCTTTTCCTGCCTTACAAATCTACTCTTGAATATTGCTTACATTTTTGCTTTTCTCTTCAGATTATCTATGCATTTATTGTTCTTTAAACGTGTCATATTTTTTGGTGGAAAACAATATATTTGCTGAGTAATAAGACCTGGGACAAGAGACCTTTAGTATGAAATTTTAAGTTAGTTTAGTTTGGATTAACTAGAGTTTGGTTTCTCTAATATATTCTGTAGCTTTACGTGTCAGGAGTTGCCAATTCTCTAGTTTTCTTAGGTTTTTTTCTCTTTTATTTGCTTTAAGTAACGCCTTTACCCTGAAGTTCTCTCTTTAGTACACTACTGTTATTATATTGAGTCCTGTGGAAGTAGTGGTAGAGGCCTTTGCGCTATAAAATGTAGTAGCTGTCTGCAATCCTTTGTCAATGAGACAGGATACAACTAGATAAATAATAAAATTTGTTGAAAATATAAAGTGAGATTAAATGATATACTGTCAAATGAATAAAGGATTGGCAGGTTCATTTATTATATAAAAGTTTTAATTTTCTACTGGTATGAGAATAGCCAGAAAAGTCAATACTATTTCCATGATTGTAGAGAAGACAGCTCTCACCCCTAGTTATTGTTTCTCATGAATTCCCAATATGTGGCTATAACACTGTAAGGAAGCCCATGGAATATAAAAGGATATATTAGCATGTAAAGGCCAGTGCCTGCCCATCTGCAGATGGAAGGTCACAAAGAAGATATCTGAAATGAAAAAGAGCAAGTTGTGACCACTCTCCAGATCTGTACCTGTCAGGCAGAGCTTGACACCTGTGACAAGTACATTCTGATTTCCACATGTCTTGTGCAAAATCAGATGTGCTCACAACAGCATGGCAGCCAAATGTCAAGTGCTTCACCTCTCAGCATGGTGAAATTCAGAAACCCTGGCTGGAAGAGAGCCTTGGAGTCACCCTTGAAGTGCATACCACATGAGAGCCAGACCCAGACAGGGTTCTGTTAGCCTTGTCAGACAACAGGCTTGAGGAGTCACGCATGGGCGACATGCCTCATCCTTGGTTCTTCACACTCCTGCTCCTCTCTGACCTGGTATTGTGCAGGCTGAGGCTGCTGGAGTGATGGTGAGAGTGGTTTTTTTTTCTATGCTGTCCCTGGTGGTGTTCAGTAATCAGAGAGGGAGGAAGATGGGTGATTTCAGAACAGAAAATTATGCTTTCATGCAGGGTTAGGACTGGCCAACTCCTGATAAATTGGATTGTACCTTGGGGTTTAGGAGCTTTTACATGGGAGAGAACATTCAGAAAAACCTGAATTTCTAGAGTTCTATAATAAGGAAGAGGGACTTGGTAGGCACTGAAGATGGCTTTAGGTGGAAAGTCAAGACAGATATAGGTTTTTCCAGAATCAGAAGCTACTCCTAAAGGGAAGGAAAATGATTTCACACCTTAGATTAACTCTGGGCTTTTAGGATGGCTTCCCAAGTCACCTTGGCACTTCGGCACTTTGGCACCTTGGCACTTTTCCCAAGTCATGAAGGCACTTTGAGGCTGACATCTACCTTTCTGAGGGCAGGTGTTTCCCTTCGGGGTAGGTTTTCCAGGAGTTCATGCATATTCTATTGTACACTTTCTTATGACCAAGAGCAGGTATGGATGGCCCCAGAAGAGTATGTGGTCTGAGAGTTTTGAAACAGGGAGGTGGCTGCTCTTTTAGCAAGGAGCCAAGCAGTGTGCTTGGGAACCAGCATTGCAGCAACTCCCAGCTACCACTTCATTTTATAGGGTGAGAGGTGACTTATGATACAGCTTCATGAAATGTGTCTTTGCTTTATAAGGATGTCAGAGATAGTGTTTTTATTTGGTGTTTTCTTAAAATTTGAGGACACAATGCATTTGATAAGCCCACCTATCCTTCCTTCTTTTCTTTCTTTCTTTTTTCCATTCCTTTATTTCTTCCCTTCTTCCTCATTTCCTTTTTTAAAGATCAATGCTAGAAAGCCCAGAACTCCAGAGCTGCGGCCTACTGGACCTAAAGACTTTTGTCATTAGGGAATACATTTTTCTTGGCTTCGTTTCTGATCCTGTTTTCTTGTGGAGTTTCATGGTCTAGATATCTAACTTTTGCCCTTTTGGTAGGGGCTGGGGGAGAGGGCTAGTACGCACACACAAATTAGCAAATGAAACTCCTCACCCAAACATGGAGCCTGGAACTTAGTCACTGGCTCTGAGAACTGGGTCAGAGCAGGATATAAACTGTGTTTGACTCAAAGAAAAATGCCAAAGAGCCTGATGTATGATGACATGAAAGATTAGACCTGGTAAAGATGGAACACACTGATGTGAAAGCGCTAATGTTTCTATTAAATGGTAGAAAGAGCACGGGCTTTGATGTTGGAAAGGTTTCTTTTGGATTTTGGGATTGCCATTATGTTGATCCTCACTGTGGCCTCAGTTCCCTCATCCATACAATGGAAATAGCCTGTACATGATTGTTATTAGTGTTACATTAAAATATCTCCTTAGCACATGAAATGCTGATTCCTCATTCCCCAGTCTCTTCTCTGAGGTTGGGATAAATGTGTTGCGACGACTTTGCTTTTTCAAATTGCTAGGAAAATGTGGATGTTCATGCTTTCTTTTGAAACAATCTCGGCACCCCGGGGACTTGTCCGGAAATTCAGCTCGTGTTCGAGCCTGTTTAAGGGGCTTTCGCTTTCATCTTCGGGGGCCAAATGCCAGTGGCTGCTTTTAATGAAACCAAATCCTTCCTCCTTCTGTGTGATTTGGGGATTTACTTCTCCAGCCTGGGCAGCAATTGGATACATTCTGTTTTCTTTATTTTCCAAGTGACCCCAGAACACTTTGTGATTCTAAAACTGACCTACTGGGAGAAACAAAATAAACTCTTCCTTTCCAATTTTTTTTTCTCTGAACATATTTGGGAATGGTCTGATTTTGTATACCTATCATCAAGCTTGCTGGCTCCAGGCTGGCAATAGCTAAGCTGTGTGCATGTATCAGTTACGTATCTAGGAAGGGCCTGTGATGCATCCTTGACTTACTGAGTTTCTTCAGCCAGGGGTGATCAGGAACTAGAAGTGG
Source organism: Chinchilla lanigera (assembly GCF_000276665.1). Lineage (NCBI taxonomy): Eukaryota > Metazoa > Chordata > Mammalia > Rodentia > Chinchillidae > Chinchilla > Chinchilla lanigera. The sequence goes on from NW_004955424.1 coordinate 23,582,274, forward strand.
AAGAAATAAGCAAAATCATGGAGAAAAGTCCCAAGGAAACAAAATATTAAGTACTTTGGCCTGTAGGGGATATAAATTTGTTTTTATTCTTCAACAATAAAGTATAATATCTTTTCCTTAGAATCTGGATATCAGAATAGCAACATAATTCCTTGATTTGATGCTTTGCTATGGAATTACCTTGGGTAGGAGGTGGTTTAGAATGCAGACACAATGAGGTTTGCATGTTGCCTCTAACATTTGATGCTTCTCTTTGCTTAATGATTTTTTTGTTGTTGTTTTGTTTTTTTTCTGGTACTGGGAATCGAACTCACGACCTTGTGCTTGCCAGGCAGGTGCTGGGCCGCTGAGCTAAATCCCTAGCCCTAATACTTCTCTTTACTTTTCTCTTTAGGGCTCTGCAGCTGGCAGATGTCCACCTGGCTTCTCTGGAGAAGTCCACAGTCTACTACCCCCCATCTTCATCCTCTGTACTTCAGTTTGACCACAAGTAATTCAGGCCCTACTTTTTCTCTGCAGAAGCTGAGGCCAAGGTCACTCCCTTTGGTGGAATTTCCCTTTCAAAACCACTGTCTAGTTAGAGGCCTTGTGGGCAGTGGCTCCATGGTCCAGATACTAGCCTGGGTTTGAACCTAGATCTTTTTATGATCTGTGTGACTTAGGCCAAGTCAAGACCCTTTGGCTTCATTCTCTTTTTCATAAAATGGGAATCATGAAAGCATCTACTTCAAAGGGTTGTTTTGAGGACTGGGTAATATACACATGCGCAAACCTTAGCATTTTGCTGGCTTAAAGCTGTCCATGTATTAACTACCGCTGCCACTCTTACCACACTGGTTTGACCAGCTGATCAGATTACCACTAGGTGGACTGCTTTCCTCAAGGAGGATGGATGTTATAATTGATTCATCCACAAACTTAAAAATTAACAAAATCTTAGAAAATATCCTGTTTTTCATGCTCCCAAAGAGGAACATAAGATCATCAAGGAAGAAGTGGGTGGGTAAAGGTGCCAGGCTGGGGTCAGGGTCTTTGCTTCAGCTGGATGTGCCTTATAGAAAAGTAATCAGTCCTCGTCTCCTGGGTTTAACTATGACCACTCCTCTTGGCAAGAATGCCTTCCATCCTATTCTGCATACTAGATGCTGAGCCAGTCTCCTGAAACCCTTTCTCTATTTGTCCTTTCTTTAGAGCCTCCAACTGGTGAGGCCAGCTCTGCCTCTGTTATTCCTCTGAAGCCAGACTGGTCAACCTTGCTCATCCTCCTTTCTGTGCTTTGCTCTGTTCTAGCTTCATTTCACCTGGAGGCCCTGGTCTATGAGTCTAAGTCGTATAAATCTATAAAACCCCAATACATGTCCTTCATCATCTTTGAGGCCTTCTCTGACTGTGCCAGCTCATTATTCTCATTCTTCGTCTGAGCCACGGTAATCACTAGCTTCATTAGTTTGGTACTGTCTGGGTTCACTATGAATTCATGAGCCCAAATCACAGATGCATCCTCAGTAATGTGTCACCATCCATCCAGTGGAGAAAAACCTCTATTTTTCTTCTCTATTCAGACCTCCTCCACACCCTTTTCTAACTACTTTTTTTTCTACTAGCAAGTTGGTCTCATACTTCTCAGAGAAGAGAAGAAACTGTATGCATCTCTCCTCTGCTCCACCTACTTTCCTGCTTCCACAATTTTACTCTACTTTCCCTCCTGTTGGGCTGTGAGTCCTGGCCCCTAACACAACTCAACCTATCCCCATGCTCCAATTTCAGCTCTTGACCTTCTCAAGGACAGCATCATTGATTTCTCCCTGCCTCTGGGATAATTTTTATCAGCACACAAACATATTCTCACAATTTACCTCTTAAAGTTACACTTTCCTCTTGAAGCTGCTTCTTGACCAATTTCTCTTCTTTTCTTCTGGAAAATCTACAAAAATCTGTCTGTAATGACTGTTTATATTTCTTTAATGCACTTTTATCCTCCATTCACCTCTAACCTACTAAATCCAAATTGCCCTTTCAAGTTTGTCACTGATCTCAGGATGACTTCACAGTTCTCTTTTTACTCAATTTCTTGCAGACTTTACAGACATTGCCCATGTCCTCTTTTCTGAACATCTTCAACATTTGGCTTCCATGACATTTCATTCTTTTGGTTTTTTTCCTACCTGTTGTTCATTTCTTTCTGAAATCTTTGTTGGCTTCTCCTTCTTTGATGGTGTATTACTTAAGATCCTCTAGAGGAACAAAATCAAATATATGTGACATATATGGAGTCTGAGTCTCCACCCTCCATGCACCTGGTGTAGAAGGAGATCCTGACACAGAAGGCCCATGAACTGCTGATACTGGGGTTTCATCTGGGCCCTCCTTGCACATGCCCTGCACTGCCTGAGGTACTAGAGCAGGCAGTCCATAAACTGTTGGCAGTGCGGTTCACATCTAGGCTTTACTTGGGCCCTGGCCTCCTGGAGGTCACAGACATGGGTGGTCTGTGATCACTGCCAGTGCAGCCCATGTTTGGCTCCTGTGCACACCCTGAGCTGTCTGGAGATGCAGAATCAGGTGGGCCATGAACTGTTGACCCTGCAATTTGTGTCTGGGTTGTGCCTGTGCCCTGAACTTCCTGGGGACACAGGACCACTGGTCCATGATTGCACCACCAGTGCAGCCTGCTTCTGGGTCTTACTTGTGCCCTAAGCTGTCAGGGAACACTGGATCAGATGGTCTGCCATCAGCTGACATCACAGTTCCTGTCTGAGACCTGGGAGAACTAGGTATACTTCACCATCTGCCAGAAGACCTCAGACTGAACAGCACATCTCAGCGGTCATTGAAGAGCAAGCCTGACCATCAGGAAAACTAGGGACACTAGCAACCTTGGCTGAGCTGCCAGGGAAGAGAGAGACTGAATGTTCTGCCTCTGGCATCAAACATGAAAAGACAAAGGACTAAAACACAATCTCAGAACTCCAGCCCACTCAGAACAAGTCCAGGAGACATTGACATAAGAGAACTTGGTAAACACACACCTGAAATTGTTGAAATGATTGCTATGGAAGTAAAGAAACAACTCCATCAAGCCATAGAAGAGATCAGATCAGAAATAACCTCTCAGGCAAAAATTGAAATGACAATAATAATGAAAGAATTGCTCAGCACATCTAAAGAAGAAATATACAAAAAAATAGATGGACATAGGCAATGGACGGAAACATTATATTAACAATATGGGAATGAACTAGAATGCAAGAACCAGATTCAATGAGACATCCAGGACATCAATACTTCCACTGAAAGCTGGAAAAACCACATGAATGAAGCCAAAGATAGAATTTCAGATCTTGAAGACAGCATAACAGCTAGTGATTATGAAAGAAAGAATCTCTTAAAATTAACAAGGAACCAGGAAAAATCATTTCAACAGCTGTAAGATGAGGCAAAGAGGAATAATGGAAGACTAATAAGAGTGAATGAAACAGGAGGCAACACAAATAACATGAAAAGAATATTTGCAGAAATAATAGCAGAAAATTTCCCAAACATGGAAACAGAATCTGATATACAGTAAATGAGGCATATAGAACTCCAACTAGTCATAACCAAAATGAAACTACACCAAGACGTATAATAATCAAGATCCCAGATCTCCAGCAAAAGAACAGAATATTAAAAGCTGCTAGAGAAAAGAAAAGGATAACCTATAAAGGAAAGCCTATCAGAATCATGGCAGGCTTCTCAACACAAACCATCAAATCAAGAAGAGATTGGAGTAAAGTATTACAGGTCCTGAGACAAAACAGCTTCCAACTAACATTGATGTATCCTGACAAATTATCCTTCAAATTCAATGGAGAAATAAAACATTTCCATGACAAAGAACAAAGAACACTTCATTAGTGCCATCCATCCTTATGAAGAGCACTAAAAGATATTCTAGACAGAGAAAAAATGACCACAGTTTCAAGAACAGCAATAGAAAGGAACCCTCAAGCAGAATAAGCAATTAAACAG
>NW_004955424.1:23590624-23603223 GCF_000276665.1 Chinchilla lanigera
TATATAGTCATATACATGAGAGGATTTCTTGTGCAAATCCCAGCATCTGAAGGAGCCAGAGAACCGGAATTCTGTTGTCCAATGGTAAGAGAAAATGGATAGAAAGCAGCACGGAAGGAGAGAGAGAGAGAAAGAGAGAGACAGATAGAGACAGAGACAGACAGAGAGAGAAATTTGGTGGGGCACTCCCATATTGGGCAAAGATCAATTTTCCTTGCTCAGCCCAGTGATTCAAATGCTACTCACATCCAGAAATACCCTCACAGGCATACCCAAAAATGTTTTACCACTGTCTGTGTATCTCTTTACCCATTAAATTGACATCTAAAGCTAACCATCACAGTAAGAATATTAGAATGTACCAGAGTTGCTTCTCTTCTCACTCCACACTATCTTCCTGAGTGATTCCTTCCAGGCAAATAACTTGAACTACAACATGTATGTTGATGACTTAAAAATTTTGTATCTCTAACTTTAAACTCTCACTTTAATCTGAGGTTTTCTCTCCAATAACCAACTTGGCATTTCCACTTGGCTAGTAGTTACCTTCAACCTAACTGCCAGCTCTGCTTCCAAAGAAGATCTACATTGGCCCAGTTCTCTTCATTTTCACTGCTACCACCCTGTCTCCACTATCATCTTTCTTCTGTGCGACAGGAGTAGTCTCTTAAAGGATCTCTTTGCTTCCATCTACGCTTCCACACAGCATCCAGAGTGATATTTTAAAAGTGTAAATAAGATTGTGTCTCCTTGGCCAAAACACTCCAATAGCTTTCCTGCTATCAGTCACAGGGAGATCTGCTTGTCACTTAATGCTTTGCACCTCCACCCTTGTTATGGCTTATATCTAGATGTCCCGAAGAGCCTTGTGCACTCATAGGCAGGGCTTTGGAAGGTGATTAAGTCGTGGGGGCTTATAGCTGGCTTGCTATTAGGAGGTGGTGTCTAAGGGAAAGAGGTGAGTCTCTGAGGGTGTGACCTTCCCAGCTCCTCAATTCTTACTGGCTGCCATCCTGTGAACAGCTTACCTCCACCAGAGCCTCCACTGTGCTATTTCCCTTGAAGCCTGCTAAGCACAAGCCAAATAAACTTCTCCTTTAATTTGCAGGTGTTGGGTATTACAACTCAGGGAAGAGAAAGTGACTAAGAGAATCCTCTTCCTGTGCTTTGCTTCTCCCTGTATCTTCTGCTATTCCTCTGTAATGACTTGTGTCTAAATATCCCCTCAAAACCTCATCTGGTCCTAGGTGGAGCTTTTCGGAGGTGGCTGGATCTAGAGTGTGTGATGCTGGGATTAAGGATGTGATGCTGGGATTGATTCATGGTGTGATGCTAGCATTAAGGGTGCCCCACCCTAGGTGAGAGTGCTACCCTCTCTAAGGGCTTTTAGCCTGGAGAGAATATAAGAGAAAGGGCTGTTACTGTTACTTGTCACTGAATGCTTGCTACTTCACTACTTTGCTGCTTTCTGCCTTTTGTTTGCCACACATGGACTATTTTTCCTCTGCCATGCCCCTCTTCCAGGCCACCCTGCTTTGGAGCCAGGCACCTATGGACTGATACCTGTACTGTGAGCCAAATAAACTTTTCCTACTTTAACTTTGGGTGTCAGATATTTTTTCTCAGCAATGAGAAAAGTAACTAAGACAACCTCTGTGGCCTTCTTGCTTCTCCCTTGAGCTTGTTGCTCCTAAGTGAGCTCACTCTGGGGCTTTTGCACTCACTATGTCCTTGTCCGGAAATTCTCTTCCTCTAGATCTATGCATGCGTTGCTGTCCTGCACTGTTTTTAATTTTACTGTCCCTTGTATGAAAAAGGGGGGTTGTTTCCACCATTTCCTCTTTTGATTGTCATCATAGCATGTATCACTCTCCGGTGTTCTCTTGCTTATTTCTTGTTTGCTTAATCATGATCCTTCTTCACTGGAGAGTAAGCACTTTGAAGGGAGAGATCTTCTTCATATTGTTAATGACTGTTCCCCTTCATTGACACACAAAAGGTGCTTAATATATATTTTTGAATGAATAAATGATCACTACATAGTGTTTTATATTTCTGGTTTTTCCAATACTTAAGGCTTGGAATGAAGGAAATGATTGCTGTCTTAGAATTAAGCTTCTGAAATCAATCAGGAAAAGGATGTAGGAAGTCTCAAACAGGCAAACTGTGAGGGATAACATACTGGAAACAGGGGTGCTCATCAAGAAGGAGGACTGCATAGACCCCAGAATCATTGAGAAGGAGTCCTTAAAACAAAGGCTGACATTGCTCTTGCAAGCATTGACCACAAGGTTTTCCCATTGGACTCTGAGTCTTCCAGTGCTATTGGTAAGGCCTTCCTGATAAGAGCTCAGAGCATTTCATTAGATGCAGTCCAGTGTTCAGTTACTCAGTCTCTGCTCTTGGAGTCCATGTGTGCTCCAGAATCTTGTGAGTAGGTTTTGTCTCCTTCTTTGTCCTGACTACATGGACAGAATGGACCAGTCACATTTGCTCAGTGTGAATTACTAAAATGGCATCCCCTTTAATACATCAGCCTTGGAGCTTGGTACAATATGTGTTCGCCTCTGCAGGATAGATTCATCTTTTAGATTCTGACAAAACCTGGCACCTCTGCCTTCATAATGGGATCTTGGAGCATTGATTAGGAATAAAAACCTATTTGGGAAACAGGCTGATCATCTTTTTTCCAAGAGGACTACATCCTTTTACTATTTCTCTACTTTCCACCCTTTAAAATTACCCATATACAACTATTTTTTGAACCCTTCTGTGTGCTAAGTTCTTTCCTAAGTTCTGGGATACAGTTATAAATCCTGAATGAGTTTCTGTTACTTTGGAATTTAGAGTCTATTCAGAAAGGAACTGTGTGTATAAGTAAGTACATTAATGAACAAGATAACTTCAGATAATGTGTTATGGTTTAGATCTAGAGTGTCCCTTCAAAATCTCACTTGTTTTGAAGGTTAGTTGTGTCATGTCTACAGTATATGTATAGGTGAAGTAAAATCTATTGATGTTTCAGTAGCTGAATGTGGTGTTAGGAATGGGGCCTGGTTGAAGTGGCTCACTGAAGGTCTGATCTGGGAGGCTGTGTTGTTTTGCAAGACTTCTCCTTTCTCTCTTTTCTTCCTGATACTATGCTTTGAGTAGATTTCCTCTACCATGTCCTTCTACCATGATGCCATGGAGTCAGCTGACCATGGACTGAACCTACTGAAAACCACAGATCAAAATAAACCTGTAGTCTTTTAAATTGTTGGTGTAGGATATTTTGTCCCAGTGATAGGAAAATGAGTGAATCAAAATGCTATGAAAAAAGTACAATGAGCAATGTGAACATGCTCAGATGCAGGACATTAGTTTCTTGAGGCAAGGAAGATCTCTTAGAGGAGATGAATTTGGCCTTAATCTTTTATGGGCACCATGGGAAAGGAGCCATGGAAAAGTCATGAGCAGGCATTTTACTTCAGATTTCCTTAACTAGGATGTCACATTTTGATTGAAGATGGGTTGGAAGGGATAGTAGGAATCATCCCTGAACCCAGAGTTTGGATACTACCTGTTTTAGAACAAATTTTATCCCCTTTAACATTTATATTGCAGTAAAAAATGTGCCCCCCCAGTATATTTCAGTTTTTGTTAGTTGCCCAGGTAACAGTTCCCATTATAGTTCCTATTACTTCTGTTTCTTAGAAACAGCTGGTCACTGTGGTGCGTAGCTGTCACTATGATACATATTGTAAGAACCAATCAAAGAGTACTGCTTCTGTATACTTCCCACTTGTACACTTCATATAAACCCTAGACCAGCAGAGGTCAGGGTGAGAATGATCCTGGTCAGTGCCTGTTGACATAAATGAATCTGCCTCCAAATACTGGATGTTGTTTTGTTGTTCTTGTTTGCTGTAGCAATATGGTGAAGTCCTAATCCTTGTACTTTATAATGTGATTGCATTTGGGAAAAAAGCCTTTAAAAAGGCCTTTAAATCAGGTCATTAGTTTGGTCCCTAATCCAAATGACTGATTTCCTTATGAGAAGAGGAGACTAGGACACAGACATATACAGAGAGATGACTACGTGACAATATAAGGGGACAATGGCCATCCACAAGCCACAGAGAAAGGTCTCAGAAGAGATCAACCTTGCCAATACTTTGTTTGTGGATTTTTAGCCTCCTGAGTTGTGAAGAAGTACATTTTTTTCTATTTAAACCACCCTGTCTCTGGTATTTTACTACAAGAGCCCTAAAAAACTAAAATACTTGTCAAAGGGTAAAAATATTTGTGATCCAGAGAGTCTTCAAATCCAAATAAATCATTACTATCCAGCCTGGTTGATAGCTCATCCCCAGACCTGTGGCATGACAGTGACTTTGATACTGCAATCTTCCTTTTCTTAAGACAGCACTGGCTATATCCCTCTGCTTTGGAGCATTGGTAAGGCAGCAGTCACTATTGCTTATCAGTATCCTCCCCAGGATTTGAACCAATGATCTTACCAATGCAAGTGAGTCAGTACATAAGCAAGTGTTCCTACTTGCCGGCCCAGAATGTTGGTGTGTAATTAGCAGAGAGCTACGGTAATAATGATGATATTAGGTACTCAAGGGCCTTTAGAATTTGAGGCCTATAAAAAGAATATCTTATTATTATTATTATTATTATTATCATTATAACTATAATCAGGTAGGATACCTGGATAAAGAAATTTCTCACTAGTATAGGAACACATGATCATAAAAAAATCTAGAAATCTTTATTTTTCTCCCTGTAGCAATCTGATGATCAAGTCATTATCACAGTAGTCAAAGCATCTTAAGGATTCTAAGACCTGCATCAAGGCATGTACTACCTATTCTCTACTGTATGTGTTCTCACTGGCTCCTATTTAATGGGTTACAAGGGCTGCGTTTTGGCACTTTGTTTTGGAGACAAGACGTTGGAGACATCTGTTTTGGAAAAAGGAAATCATCTATAAAATACAATCTGCCAATAATGGCATATCTACCAATGATGAACAAATTCTGGAAGAGGTAGAATTTGGGCTATGTGCACTATACCTGGAGAGCATATTATACGAATAAGAATTGTATTATTTAGAAAATGTACTAAATTTCGAAGCCAATTCGAAGGGTGTGTGTGTGACAGGCGGGGCAGATGCTCTAAGTGATCACAAAATGGAGCTGCCTCCACAGGGGCAGGCTTAAAGCCATGGGACTTTTTCTTTTCCGCCATTTTTTCTTTTTTTTTTTTCCTTTTTTACTGCATTCCTTTCACTTTTTTTCTCTTTTATTTTAATTGATGTTCAAGGGTTTGAAGAAATTTAGAAGTAAACTTCCTTCACAGACATCATTTAATGTGGTCCTCTTGCCACAGGATAGGGAAACTAAGAACAGTGAGCTGCTGAACTCAGAAATGAAACCAAGCTGTCCTCCTCGCTCCTCCCCCATCCCTCTTCCTTTCAGCCCTACTGGGCTTTGCTCCTAAGCCAAAGAAGGAGCAGAGTACAGCAGATTGCAGAGGAATCTTTTTGGAGCTTAAAGCAGATTCTGAGGAAATGTGATAATTCTGAAAAGTCTTAATTAATATCTAGCTTGTGATTTCAGCACTGGGGGCTTCAGAAGGGAGTGAACCAGATGCAGAGGAATTAGGCTGCAAAGTGCTCGGAGAACTACACAGAGTGTAGTTTCAGGCAGATTCTCAGAGAACATGAGCAGAGTCACGAAGACCTGTGTCCGGCACACAGCAGGTATGGAGGAGTCTATTTGCTGTCAAATTTTATTAAAAACACTTTTCACTTCTCTGGTCTTCGGTGTGGCTGTCTGTGGTGACACTGAACACATACATTATGTCTCTGCAATTAGTAAATCAACCAAAAGGAAATGTGCCTCTATCCTCATACTATTCTCTGAAACCAAGCCTGAAACTGAAAAAGCAGTGGAAAACCAACTGAAATCAAATCTGGAAACCAAGGTAGTTAATTCCATGAGAGAATAACTCTTCACCTGGTCATTTAATGTCATATAGAACCCCAGAAACCAAATGTTTGATGAAAGTTTGAATTTTTTCCCACTGATGACAAACTGGTTGGCATAAACTCCCTTGCTTAGGAGTATCCTCAAGTGCCTGTTGTCCCCAGTCTTTGCTGTGGTTTGGGAGGCTCCCCAGCAGCTGGCCCTAGCCTTCCTCTCTAATTTCTTATCACTCCCGTCAACCTGAGTCAGGCCGGTGGTCCCTTCCTGAATCCTCTCCGTGCCTTGCTTATGCCCTCTGCTGCTGTTCATGTCATTTGCTTTTCCTGATATCAGCACAATGCCTCCTCCACTGGTCCCTAGTCATTCATTTGTTAATTCTGTCATTTGTGTCCTGACTTCCAGGCAATACATAGCAGATGTTGTGCAAGTTTCTTTGGGGATACAAAAGACTTAGATGTAGTCATTCTCTTCTTGATCCCTGTAGCTTTGTCGAGAAAGGGAAGGATAGAGGATAGATACTCATTTACTACCAAAACAAGTGGGCACGGGGTACGGCGATGTAACCTGTATGTCACTGTCTTCTGTTCTTCTGTCTTATTATTACAATTATCATTGTAACTATAATCAGGTACAGATACCTGGATAAAAAACTTTTTCTCACAAGTGTAAGAACACATGATCATAAAAGAATCTAAAAATCTTTATTTTTTCTCCCTTTAGCAATCTGATGATAGAGTCATTATCATAGCAATTAAAGCATCTTAAAGATTCTAAGACCTGAAAAGCCCTTTCCTGGCATTTCAGAGGCACCCCAGAAACAATATGCTCACAGCCTAGGTGGGTCAGCTAATATGGCAACTATTTCCTCTTTATTCCTCTTCTCTTTCTGGCTCTGTCATGGCCACTGGGTGGGCTTCAGGGTCTGGCTCTCCTGCCAGATGCTATATTCCCTACCCTCGCCACCTTTGGCCACAAGGGCTGCCTCAAATATAGTCTCCTTATGTGCAAGTATCATGCTAGAGGAACCAAAGGCCATTGTCCCCTAACATCTTACAATGATTTTGGAGAGAATAGAGTCATAGCCCTTTTGCTCCCTGGGAACTAGACACAAGACCATCAAGACTAGGCTAGGGTCATTCTACTCTGTTTAGTGACTCTTCCTCTGACAAAGAGGCTGTTTTTTCACTCAGGAATTCCTGCCCCACCTGTTTCTCAGACATCCCCAAACAGATCTTACTCCCAACAGTAGACTTCACCTGAAACAGTATAGATTTCCTGCCTTCTTTGGTTATGTCCCTAGTACTACTAGGGGTGGGTAGAGTAAAAACATTTTCAGCTAGAATGGAGGAAAATGTCCAAGACGCAGGAAGAGATAAGTTATAAGAAGGAACCACTAGATGGTGAGTGGGGAAAAATCAATTCAAGTAGAGGAGCTCATGTACAAAGTCACAAGGCTCTGGAAGAGCTCATTAGGTAAAGCAGCCCATGGCGGGGGCACAGGCTGGGCTTTAGAAAAGGAGCCAACTGAAGGTGGGCAGTCAGGGTGAAACCTGAAACCCTTTTAACCCACTGTAAACCATCTGGGCTGGTAACTGAGAGTCCCATGGAGAGACAATCAGTAGATAGTTTTTGGATTTAAAGTGCCTGACTTTGTGCTGTGACTCAGGTTTTGTTACATATCCATATTCATTCTTGATGTAGGTTCCTTCTCTTAAATATGTTTTTTCAGTAAGTGAGTTTTATTTTTTCTGCCTTTAAGACCCTAATAGTAATAACCTGTGGAGGAAAAGTAGGTTTTGATTAAATTATCTTGACTTTCCAACAAATGGAACAAAAGAAATTCTAGTAATTCCTGGACTTTGCAATTTTGCAGGAGAAAAATGACTGAGCCAAAAATGTCAGCCATGGGTGATAATGCCACATAAACTGAATAATTTCTAAGGGAAATTGTGATGATGAGGAGATTTCTGCTCCACCTGGAATGAGAACTATGCATTTGACTTGTTTTCCTATCTCTGATCATACAAAAGGAGGTACTTAGTCAAGTGCTATCATTTAGGAACAAAACTTTGTTATGGTACTTTGTTGTGTACTTTCTTCATTCATTAATGGTGAGGTTCTTGGGCAGAGGGTGCCAGGCCCTCTATTTCTTCTGTTACCTCCACAGGAACCAACCCAATGTTCTATGTCTTATGGGTCCTCAGAAAATACCCATTGAAAATAGGGAGATAGACAGTTGGAAAGAAGTGGACAGGAATACTGAAATATGCAAGAGTTTGGCATTCGGTAATCTTGAATATGAAGCTCTTACCGTATTAGCTGCTGGCTGTGTAGTCTTGAGAAAGCTAATTAATTTCTCTCCATGTCCCTAACTGTGAAGGGGACATAATAATATCTAGCACATGGGCCAGATGGGACAAAATCTAATAGGATAGTCTATAAGCAATGACTGGCATGTAGGAAGCACTGGGTTGCTTGAAAATCAACAACAAACAGAAACAAAGTCTGAAAACTCCACAAATGAGCCATCGAAATGAGAACAGCAAACTTACGGTTCCCTGTGTCAAAAAAACAAAAAGCCACCCATGTCAGACAATTTCCATCTTTTCAGGACTCAATCTTGTTTCTATACATTGCATAGAGAAATTTCTTCTTCCACTTTTTCCCTTAGTACTGAGTAATCCCATCAGGCTACACCACACCCTGGTGTCCAAATCAGTAAATGTTCAGCTTTATCCCAAGACAGGGGCATTCCTGTCCTCCTTTGGGGAAGGCTGATCTGAAAATGAGGAAAACTCTAGGTTCCATCAAACAGCACCCACTGTTATTCCTGTTCAGGGCCCCTTCGTGGCCTCTTTGAACCACATTAAAAAACAGATCTACTCCTCGAACTCACATTTTCGGTGTAAATTCCTCTCTTAAATATTAAATAAAAAACTCACATTTGAGGGAGGGGAAGGTGAGGTCTGTGTAGCATCTAGGAATCGCCCTGAGACTCACTTCATTGACAGATGCCAATGAGAGTAGTTAGTAGTAGGGGTTGGTATGTTTCTGTTGTGAGTTATGACCACCGCAAGTTAGCTCCTTAAGTGGAAGTCAAGGGACCCGAGCTAAGATATAGCTGAACTACAAAATCTGGGATTCAGGGCTCCAGAATTCCTTGTCCATCCTGAGGACTCATCCTTAGCCAGCTCTTGGTCTCCTGTCATTGCTTTCTGCCACAGAACACCTGTTTTCAGGAAAGAACCAGGACAAGCTAATTCAGACTGAAGAGTTTGTGATTTCATGTTTCTCACTTGCCAGAGTATTGCAGTGCACCTAATATTCCCACAAACATTTGTCCAACCTCCATCTTACTCAAGCTGGGTGTTGGATATACAAAGATAAGAGCACCGCCAAAGGTTCTGACACTACTGTCCAAGAGTGTATGAGACTTTTGGACAGTAGTGTGTGTGTGTGTGTGTGTGTGTGTGTGTGTGTGTGTGCATGCACACTTTTTTTTTTTCAAAAGAGAAAAGACCTTAATTTTACCCAAAGTACTCTTAGACGACCCAGGGAGAAAATGTAATACAAAATGACTAGAACTGAATCACTGAGGGTGGAGTCCTGAGAACACTGAACGCAGAGGCTGGGCTCTTCTCCGGCCCTGCGGGAGCCCTGGGCACATTGGCAAACCCAGTATTTCTCCATTGTGAACTGAGCTCATAAAAGCCAGTGCACGTTGTGCCTCCCTCACTATGTGGGCAGGAAAAGCTTTCTGAGGACACGAAGTCACCTCCACAGGCAGGCAGGGAGCCATCTGCTCCTGCAACACCCACATTCACTCCTTGGGCTCCTGCAGTGTTGTGGATTCCAGACCGTGGGAGAACCCCAGGCAGGAAGTCAGTGCACCTGAATTCTGGCTGGACTCTGTGCCTGCTTTGGAAAGGCATTTAACTTTTCTGAGCCTTGGCTTCCTGTTCTTGAGCTAGACAGTACCTACCCTATCTGCACAAATAAAAATACCACTGTAAAAGTGAAAGCAATTGGAAAAACAACACTTGTGCCCTACAATAAAGTTTTATTAATGTTATGGTTCATACATTGTGTCAACCTGAGGACTCTAGAAGCTTAACTAAGTAATTCAGCTGTTCTGCATCCTGGGGTGAAAAGAACATGCCCTTCCTCCTCTAGGATGCTGTTCAGACTGTCAATGTGAGAAGTTTAGAAGGTTAAAGAAGTGACTGAGTAGGGGGCCAGGGTCCTTACTTTGTATACATCCTGAGCCTGTGCAAGAGGAAGGCATGGAGATTATGTGAGAGCTACACACCTCCTTGGTGGGGGCAGCCTGTTTACAAAGTAAGGCAGGGAAAGAGGCTGCCTGCGGCCATTCCTTCCTTTTGCTCTGGCTTTTGCTGTGTTCTGCTGCCATGAATGGTTGCCCTCTGACACAGAACCAGGCAAGTATAGACTCAAACTTCCACAAATGGTAAGATAAATGAACCTTTCCTTCCTTAATTTTGGGCATTGGGTATTTTGTCTCAGCAACAAGAGGAAAGTAACCAAGACAATTAATAATTAATTAAAGAGTCTTTATTTATTATCTGCTGCACTTCCAGACTTTGGCTAGGTGCTAACTAGAGCCCATTGCTCCTATAACTTCTTAAAAACCAAGTGTTTTTTCTGATTCATCTAATACCAGAATCTGTCTATGATGTATGAGTAGCAGGAAAAACACTGGCTCCTGTAGTTCTGCCATTGATTTGCTGTGTGCCCTTGAAAGCTATCTTCATTCTTTTGAGCCTCAGTTTCCCAATCTGCAAAATACAGTCAACCACTGTTCCTTCCTGGTCTGTTTTTCTCCTACCTTCAACTACATCTTTTTTTCTGGAATCATGGTGGGAATGCCAAGCAGAAAGAAATCCACCCTGATAGGGCTATAACCTGAAATTATTGCCAGTCAGATTTGTTTGTTTCTTCCAAAAGGAGACCAGTAGGAAAAATCTCCAAGGCGGAGTTTAGTGAATCTTATGTTTGTATTCACTCAATTCTTTAAAATGTTCTTTCATATATATTATCTCACAGGTCCCCATAACAAGTCTGTGAGGAGTTAAAGCAGTGCATATGATACTTAGCAAAGAAGAAAGCCTTTAGAAGGATCAATGACAAACTTGACATCACAGAGTAAAACAGTAACACAGCTGGAAGTAGGAGCTAGGTGAGGCCACTCCTGGTCTGCAGCGTCCAGCCTGACCTCTACCTGGGAGAGATGAGTGTGTTCCAGGGGATTCACATATGTGTGAATTGCTTCGAATAAGGATGGTCACTTTCAGAGAGTAGCCATTGTCATTCTCTACCCCGATAGCTAATCTTCCATAGCTGTGGTTGAGAAAACTCTGGGGTAGACTTCATTGCTAATGTGTGGATACTTCTACTTTTCCTTATTGGTGGGTTTTTTTTTTTTTTGCTTTTCACCACTGACTTTGCCTGCTAGTAAAACAGAGGGGAAATTTGCTACTGAGAGACCTACATTTATCGACTTGATTACTAAAACTTCAGTCACATGATTTAGATGGAGACTTGATATTCCATTTGCAAAACAGAGGTGTGATCAACTAGCAGACTCATGTTGATCATAGGCTAAGTACATTTTATCACCTAATATGGTGCTACAAGCTCTTGGAAGGGAGAATTTTTCTTTCTTTCTTCTTCATTTGGAATTTATAATCCCTTTGGTAGGAGAAGGTATGCTCTGTCTACTTTATATGAGTGTGAATAAAAAGCTGTGTAGCCTTAGTAATGAGATATGGAAACAGAGCTTCTAATACGCACAAAACACACATTATGTTTGAATGTGTATAGAGGAGATGCATCAAATAAACTTGCTTGTAGGATGTGATCAATATCAGCAACATCATCACGTTTTTCTCTGTGATGCTTAATTTTATGTGTCAATCTGACTAGGCCATGGTACCTAGATAGTTGGTCAAATGTTATTCTAGATATTTCTTTGTGGATGTTTTTAGATGAAGACTAACATTTAAATTAATAAACTGAATTGAGTATGACATGGGTAAGCTTTACACAATAAGCATTAATAGAACAAAAACTGATCTTCCCTGAAGAAGAAAGAATTCTACCAGCAGATTCTCTAATGCTGAGCTGCGATATCAACTCTGCTCAAGATCTCCAGCTGCTGGTCTGTGTTGAAGATCTTAGATTTTCCAGCATCAAGGGATGGTTCATATTCACAAATCAATAAATGCTATACACCATCTCAATAGAGCCAAAGACAAAAACTATATGATCATCTCAATAGATGCAGAAAAAACTTTTGACAAAGTCCAATATGCATTCATGATAAAAACGCTACAGAAAATAGGAATACATGGTCTTTACCTCAACCTGATCAAAGTCATCTGTGACAAACCAACAGCCAACATCATACTAAATGAACAAAAACTGAAAGCTTTTACTTTAAAATCGGGAACAAGACAAGGTTGTCCGCTGACACTACTCCTGTTCAACATAGTTCTGGAACCATTAGCAAGAGCAATTAGACAAGAGAGAGAAATAAAAGGAATAAGGATAGGAAAGGAAGAAGTAAAACTATCACTATTTGCAGATGACATGATACTTTAC
>NW_004955424.1:23604704-23674704 GCF_000276665.1 Chinchilla lanigera
TTTATATAATGGAATATTACTCAGTTATGAAGAAAAATAAACTTGAGGGTTTTATAGGTAAATGGTCACAACGAGAGACCATACTCATAAATGAAATAAATCAGACCTACATTGATAAGAATCGTATTGTCTCACTAGTATAAGATCTGAAAGAGTGAATAAAAACTAGGAGGTATGATGGACATTGTTAATCAAAAGGAAAATGCTCAAAAGTAAGGGGCAAGTGGGATGTGGGAAACTAGAAGGGAAAGAAGGGGAAAATATGTAAGTAAGTGTATATAGGATGGCTAACAGTTGTACTACTGTCTTCTATTGCTCTACAGAAAGAAACAGTTAATGATTACTTGTTTGATCAATCTTGTATGTCTCTATTTGTTTTTGAGAGAAGCCACTTGGAAGATATCAATAAGCAATACAACAACCATTGTTAATTTCCTACAACTTTGTCTGTAACTCTGTTTTGTTTGTATTGTTCTTAAGCTATTTTGTAAATGGATGTCTGTTTGTTAATATGTTTTCCTTCTTTTATTTCTTAAAGTAAAAAAAATAGATTTTCCAGCATCAACAATTACATGAACTAATTGCTTAGGTCTTTCCTCTTCCCCTTCCTCTCCTTTCCCTTTTCCCTTTCTCTCTCTTTCATTAGTTCTGTTTCTTTGGAAACCCACGACTTAATACATTTTCCCACTGTCCTTGCAATGCCCAGCTCTCCAATTCCCTACAGTCCAGTAGGTGGTAAGGTACATCTCTCTGTGTGGGTAAGGGCCCTTTGCCAGTTGCAGGCTTGAGTTGGGTGGGATTTGGCAAGATTCTTGACTCATCTTCTCTTTTTGGTCACTTTCTCTACCCCTATAGCTAGATGCTGTGACTAATCCTCCATAGTTAAGTATGTGAGCAGGGAGAGTGAGGATAGGCCAGTGATGGCGAATCTTTAGAGATGTGTGTCCAAACTGCAGCCCCAAATCCACCTATTTATCACAGTGCCAGCACAACGATTACATCTGACTGCTGAGGTTTTAGTTTAGAGAAAAAGTGGTTTATTTTTAAAAGAGAAACATAGTGATGGAACTTTCAGTGCTACAAATAGTCTGGTGTGGCATGTGCACCATAGGTTCGCCACCATTGGCATAGGCCACAAAGATGTTCTGGTGGGGATTATCCTTTTGTAAGCTTTTTTCAGATCTTTTGGTCTTGGCTGTTGTTTCAGCCAATTCTTTCCTTTGTGGGTATTTTATGGAGACATCAGTGGCCCTAGACCAGTGAGGGCAAACCTTTTAGAGCTTTCAATGATACAAACAGCCCACTGTGTCATGTGTGCCGTAGGTTCACCATCAGTGTTCTAGACTCTGTAGTGTGGATGGGTCTGATGCAGTGATATCCTTCCTTTGGGTAGCAGTGTTGCCCTGAGTCTCTGTTCTCCAGGAATTTAGTCAGCACAGGACCGAAGTTCTCTTGGGAAGGCATTAAAATGGTTCTAGCTTGTTTATCCTCCCCTGGGATCCTCACTGGGTTAATAATCTACAGTGATACAGGACTGATCCTGTGCCAGCCACGACCATAAGCATTTTACATGTAGTAACTCATTGGATTCTCACAGGGATTTTATAAGGCAGGTACTTTTATGAGCTCTGCTTTATAGGTGAAGAAACAGAGCCCAGAGAAGCTGCATAGTTTATTCAAGGTCACATTCAAGGTCACACCACTTCTAAGAGTGGGAAATTCAGCTTTGCACACATGGCTCTGGAGCGCATGTGTTTGAGATAGATGTCAGACCTGTAGGGGAGGCTGATGTGCTCTTTGCATGTGACCTTCCTCAGTGGAACAGGTCCTTGGTTGGCATTCTGCTTTCCAGATTCCTGGTGGGAGCCATGCTGCTCCCAAAGCCAGGGCACTGATGTCAGCTGTCCAGGTAATCTAACTAAAGTGTTTCCCATCCTTACCACAATAGCAAGTTTGGAATTGGGGGAAGTCCTTGTTTTTCTCTAAAGGAAATATCTTTACAAAATCTTTTCTTTACTTCCAGCCTTTTATATTTTCCAAGTGGGTAAAGAGCTTACGGGTCATGAAACTGGTTATAGTTTATTTCCTTTGAAAATTCTGTATAGGTTGCTTCAGAACTTCATTTTGGATTCTCATATCTATGGAATTTGGGTGTCCTCTTAAAATTGCAATTTTTACATCTTATACACACATATGTATATTTGCACATATATTATTATGATTGTGATGTTTATGAGTAAGTACAAACTGTAAATAGTCACATACATGACTAAGATGGGTGTAAAATATGCCCAGTAATTTTATTTTTCCCTATTTTTTTAGTTCTCAGATATATAGTTTTCCCTGGTTCCATTATTTTCTCTTTCTCTTTCTTTCTTTCTTTCTTTCTTTCTTTCTTTCTTTCTTTCTTTCTTTCTTTCTTTCTTTCTTTCTTTCTTTCTCTCTTCCTTTGTTCCTTCCTTCCTTCCTTCCTTCCTTCCTTCCTTCCTTCCTTCCTTCCCTTCCTTCCTTCTCTTCTTTTTTTCTTTCATTCTCTTTTGGTACCAGGAATCAAACTTGGGACCTTGTGCTCGCCAGGCAGGCACTACGCCACTGAGCTGTATCCCTGGCCCCGTTATCTTTATTTTCATCCCTTTTCCATTTCACACAAGCTGACACATTTTAAAACCTAAGGTCATACAGTGTTAATCTTTTATTTTTCTCTACTTCCAAGATGTTTCCCGCATGGCTCTTGTATGCCCCATGTGTGGGAGGGAGCTTGGGAGTGCCGGGTCCCTGTGTAGAAGTCACGGGTATGGAAGGTCTGTTTCCCCTTCTTTGAAGCTGGCTCACACTGGGCAGGGACTCATGAGTATGTGAGTGGATATCCTAACCACATATCTGGGGCTCATCTATGCTCCCTGCAAACATTGCTCCTTGGCCTCTCCTGGGCCTAGGGATGTGTATTTCAACGGTATAGTCTGCCCTCAGGAGATAAAAGGTCCTGGAAAGAAGCTTGGGACATTTAGGGTACAACATATTGGAGTCCTGGGTATCTGTGAGGATGGACAAACCATCAGAGGTTTAGAGCTGGTTTGTGAAGCATTGGTTCTAGCGTGGGGGTCCCATGTCTTGTGTGCATGGGATACTGATTGCTGATGCAATCCATTCATGCCTGAACCACCCTCTCCACCTTTGAGCTACCCTAAATGGTCCCTACAAATTCCCATGCTGATGCCGCCCCTACTGATTTATTTCACTAGAGCCACAATGAGTTGAGGGAGAGGGATGAGTGGGAACATGATCTCTGCAGGTTGAGAGGATTCAGACAAGCAGACTGCGCACCACCCACAGAAGACTGACAGGAAGAAGAGAGGAGGCAGGAAATCGGGTGGAGATCACAACGATTTCCGTACGTTAAGGTTTCATTGTCTGTTTCTGATTTTTAGAGTTGTTCCATGAAATAAATTAAACTCTTAGAAAATTGTGAAGCCACAGGATAGCTCTGGAAAAAAAAAGACTGCCCTTAGTGGGTATTCCACTTCTAAAAGATTTTATCTATGTGTCTAGACAGTTAACTTGAAGTTAGCAGCTTATTTCACAAGAACCAACCACTCAATCCACTTATTTTTTTTTATTATCCTACATATATCCTAAGGCTTAAGCAATTCAAACAGGGCGGTCAATATTATTTTAAAATGATCAGAGGTTTGGGAAGCGTAATAATTGCAAGTCAGTGTCTTTGGCTGGAGAAGGCCTGAATCACGGTCAAGTTTGGCTCCCTCTGAACTTGTCTGAAGTGAAGTGTCCAGTAGATGCATTATTACAATTCCTTTGGCCACTTATTTTCTTCCTCACTTTCTCAGTTTCCAGTTTTCTCCTCATTTGGGTTTCCAATGAAGCTGAAATGATTAACGAGTTTTTTTCTGAGTGAATAAACACATTTGCATGTTGGCATCAGTAGAAAGGTCAAGGTTGGACAGAAGTTTCTCCTACGTGTCTCTCCTAAGTGTGAAAAAACAAGGCTTCAAGCTGCTTTTGGGAGGAAGGGAGCAAGTGAGCATCACTGTGTGTTTGAGGGCAGTGCTGCTTACCAAGTGCTGGGAGGGCATGTTCCCCCATCCCAACTGCGTCAGTGCGGGGCTTTCGTTTTAATCATAAACTTTGAATGTGTTCATTCTAATTGCTGTGTTGATTATCAGCAATGTTGAGACCAGTGCTGATGGCCTAATTTACAATGTGCACGACCTTCTCGTTGCTTTCCTGTGTAGCTGGCAGAAGCAAGAGCGCTGATAAACTGGACTCAGCAAATGTTCTTAAATGACATGTGACACGTTAGTTCTTAAAGATAACAGTGAAGCGAATGTCTCAAATTCCAGTGACCTTATTTTTTCAAAGAGTCCTTTAAAAAACTATAACCAATTCCTTACCTAGTTTTTGAAAAGTCAATATTTTTCCCCATTTTTAAAAAAGTGAGCTGTGACTCTTGTTTGTACTCTAATTTGCCTTCATGCGACTCATTATATTTTCTCTCTTCTTTCTTCATATATATATATATGAATATATATGTGTATATATGAATATACATATGTGTGTACATACACACACACACGCACATCTTAGTGTTAAAGCAAAAATGTATGCAAACTAAGTTTTAACTTTGACTTGAATGTTGATTTCTGAAGTGGAAATGAAAGGTGTAAACAATGACTCCTTATAGTAGGTTTAAGAACTGCCGTATCTTTTAAATGTGCAAATCCATGTGCATAATGGAGGGCAAATCTTTTTGGAGGGAAAGGAGAACAGGCTTTGAGTTCATAAACATTGGCTTAAATAGCTCCTCGATATGTTGTGCGGCCTGAGGCCAGTGCTTTAACTTCCCTGAACCTTGGCTTCCTCAGCTGCAAAGTGGGACTGAGGAGATGCTTGACACTTCACTGAAGCCACTGCGCACTGTGGGCCTCTGTGAAGTAGATGCCCACAAAAAGAGGCTGACCTGCATGGCAGTGCTGGGATCTCTGGCCTCCACACCCAGGATTCTCCTTAGATAGATGATCTCACTCAGGAATGGGCATGTTGTGCTCCACATAACTACAAATTGCCAACATTTCCCTTCCTTTTCAAAAAGGGGCAGTGTCAATCTAGAGGGGGAGTTATTATTCAAGTTGCTTAAAAGGAGCAGGAAATAAAACTAATTACAAAGCTAAAAGACAATTTCAGAAACGTATTTAAAGTTTTTAGATAATTTCCGTGAGTTTTCACATATAATGCAGTTGAAAAAATAAACACTAAGGTAATAGAAAAGCCCTGAGAGGAAAGGAAATATTTCAAAAGGAACCACAAGGACCTCAATCATTATACCATAAACACTAGCTGAAAGCACATTTTGAGATGTGTCTTTGTGTGTCTATTGATATTGTTATCCCTAGGTGTCACAAAATGGGCAAATCTGACCACTCCATAGGGCACAGGCCTCAGAGCTCTGAGATAAAATCAATCTCAGAAAGACTTTGGTCTCTGCTCTTGTCCACTGCTACCACTCCTGATCCATGCAGGGTGTCTGGTGGCTTTGAGCCTCTTGGAAAAAAGCTGGCATGAGAACTCAGCCTAGCATTCTTCTTCGTGATCCTGATCTGTCTCTCTTTGTTCTGGGAACCAAAGTCCGGGAATCGGAAATCGCTTATGCTAGTCGGTTTAAGTCTGTTGGTTTCTAAGTGGGAAGAGGCTTCCTGAGGGTCTGGCTGTTGGTCACAGAAAGGATGAGAGCAAAGGGCAGATGCTGTTACTGGACACCAATCGCCCCTCAGGATTAGAGGTGAAGGTGGGGCACCTCCACTAGGATTTTTCAAACTCTTGGTCTTGACATATCAGTGGGTTGTAAAATGAATGTAATAGGTTGAACCAGTATTGAAAAATACTTGCAAAAGATGCAAATAGAAAATATAGTGCACTACACATGGCAAGGATAGTTTCCTAAAATTTTATTTTAGTTTATGTATATATTTTATATACCTATATGTATATATGTTATATACCCATATATAATGCATTAAATTGTGATATAAAATATTTTTCTCTTAGGATGGGGCACAAAATATTTGATAGTCACTACTTTTCATGACTAAGAAACAATTACAAAATTCCTAAACCACAGAGTGATTTTACAAAGGAAACACATGTACACATATACACATGCACACACACACATGTAACTGCCTTCCCCCAGAGCCACTCACCAGCCTGGCATCTTAAGTTGCAAGGATGAATTTGAAATTTGAAACGGTATCTTCCTCAGCTTGATAAATTCAAGACACCTAAGAAGTTAGACTAGGACTGTGTCCAGGGCTAAGTAGGAACTGAGTACTGGGACTTGTTACTGGATGTAAACTGAAGGGGTTGGGGCATTCTTGAGGCCCTTTTCTGATCACCCGAAAACGAGAAAAAGGAACTGAGCAAAAGGGAAGTATTTTAGGGAAAAGTGAAAGTATCAAACACTGCTGCCCTTAACACACGGACCCTGAGCAAGCTGTGGAAGTAGATAATGAAGGACAAAGAAGAAGTATCTCCTTGCAGTCAGTGGCGTTGTTTCTGTAAATTTCTAGATGAAGCATTAATGTCAAGATTTGTCTCCCTAAATGCTACAGCACAGGACCTTGTGAACGTGGCTGGCTGAAGCTGCTGATGCCATAATTAATCTGACAAGGTATCTACACTGAAGCGGGGAAGATGTTTAGCCTGGTCCAATGGGGTATGTCGATGGATAATGCGATAAAGCTAAGAGAAGGGATAGGCTGAATATCAAGGAAAAAAAATTACCTAACAGCAAGGTCTATTAGTAGTGGAGTGGTCTCTCCAGGGGGTTGGTGGCAGGGCCAGTGTGTTGGAATCATTTACAAGTCAGCTGCCAAAAGCCCCTGAGAGTATGCTGTGGGGAACAGGACTGAGTTGACAAGAGAGTGGACATGATGACCCTGAAGGTCTTTCCCATCTTTAGTGTCTATGGTTTTGTGAATGTCCGATTTTCA
Source organism: Chinchilla lanigera (assembly GCF_000276665.1). Classification (NCBI taxonomy): domain Eukaryota; kingdom Metazoa; phylum Chordata; class Mammalia; order Rodentia; family Chinchillidae; genus Chinchilla; species Chinchilla lanigera. The sequence continues at coordinate 23,611,709 of NW_004955424.1, forward strand.
CTGAAGTGCTCCAGGTACAGCTACTCTCTGGGGCCTGAAACTCAGGAAATAATTGTTAGGAAGATATACAGTGGTGAAACATTTCTGAGGAACCGTCCTTTCTTGGCCATCTTTTTCCATAGGAAACTGGCTGGAGAGAAAGGAATAGGATAAAGGAAACAAGGAAGAAATTGGAGTTTATTGTTCTTTAAGTTGACATTATTTGTCTGTATTTAATCATTCAAAATATTTGATCATATGCAAATCTATTTTTAAAGGTTGTATTTAAACACAAAGGCAGTGTCTTTGGGCTGATATCATACTAAATTTCTTACTTCTCAACAGGTTGCTTTAGTTGTACAGAAAAAATTCTGGGTGAGGGGTTGCTTAACAGATGAAACCAGTTCTTGGGTGAGAAGCATTGTTCCATGGGCAATGTGGTTAGAGCGCTTGTGCATTTGCATCTCTGTGTTTCAGGATTATTCAGGCAATAAATTACTCACGATGTCAGCCTCATGCTGAAATGGAAATGACCTACTTCGTGAGGATCTCATGTATTTGAAATCTAACCTTGTGCCTTTGCCTCAACTGGGAACTGTAGCACGTAAGTGAAGAGGTGAAGCCCTGAGCTTCGTAAGCCCGATCATAAGGAAACAAAAAGCAGCGACAGTACAGAGTTCTTCCTGTGTGCCAGACATGGTCTTAAAGGCTTTCCATGCATTAATTCCTTTAACTTCTTGTAGCAACCCAGGGAGGAGGTGCTTTTACTATACTTGAGGAAAATGAGGCACAGAGAATTAAAACATCGCACATCATGTAGCAAAGCCAGTAAAATTCAGAGTGTGAATTTGATCAGGTAGTTGGAGCCCAATACCTAATCTCCTGATATTACTGCACCGACGTCAGGGATTTTGGTCCCTCTTGTTCACCGATGCTCTCCAGAGCCTTGGACAGTTACCGGCACACAGTAGGCTCTTAATCAATTTTGCTAAAAGAATGAGAGCAATTGGTGTTCACAGTTCCGAGTTTTTCAATATCAAACTTACTATACATTTTCCAGTTAAATGTTTGAAAAGGCAACTCTTTATCTCTCTCAACTTCTGATCATCTCAATGATCTCAGCTTCCAACGGTTTTCCTCTAGGATGCCTTCCTTGACTTCTTGGAGTAGACTGCTTGAACACGATTCAGGATCCAGAATTACTCTGTGTTCCCCTCACACGGCAATTCTTACACTTTGTGATAATTATTTGTTTCGTTGTCTGTCTTCCTGGCAACACTGGGAGTTCTCCAAGGGCAGGGTCACCACCCTAATTATGGGCCCGGTCCTGAACTGGGCATGAAGAAGTCTGTTTATGAATAATTGTTGAATGAATGATTAAAAAAGAGTACACTTTCCACTTACTTTTGAATTTGTTATTTACACGAACTCTTCAGGGTATGTATTAGTTATTGGAGCAAAACAGGTTACCTTAAAAAAGGATGACTTAAAATGATGATACATATAGATCGATCTGTGCATACCTATATCTATACCTATCTATATCTATCATCTATATCTATCTCTATCATCTCTATCTTTATCTCTATCTGTATCATCTCTATCTTTATCTCTATATCATCTATCTATATCTCTTAAAATTTTCAGGTGGTCTGATTCAGGATCCTCCTTTAGGTTAGAGTCAGATGTCAGTTGAGGCTGATGGAGGCGGGGGGATCCACTTCTAAGAGGGCTCACTCATGTGGCTACTTTCGGGAGGCCTCAGTTGCTGTCCATGTGGGCTTCTGCACAGGACTGCTCGGTGTCTCCCTGATGTGGTGGCTTGCTTCACTCCGAGTGAGTGATGTTCCAGAGCAAGATGACTGCTGCAGGGTCCGTTATCATCAGTCTTGGCAGTCGCATCCGCTGTATTCTGGGGTCATGTAGACAGCCCCTCAGTACACCAGTGCAGACTCCTCAAGGACCTGGAGACCAGAAGGCAGGGATCATTGCAGGCCTTAATAAAGACTAGTTACCACCCATCCCACTTTCTCCCTCTGTTCCCATCGGGTCTGTGTGATATTTTCCTCATTTTGTAGATGAAGAAATTGAGCCTGACAGTGACGTGCCTAAGATCCTCACCTATGCTTAAACCCGATTTTCCCCTCCATGTTACGTGTTCTTTCTAATATATCAGGGCTATATGACTAGCTGAATAAATTATTTATAGCTTTGAGAATATCCCAGATATAAAAATCTACATGCCAAAATGGAAGTGTTATTTGCATTATAAAAAGATGATCGGTTAAATGGCATACTTAAAAAAATTTTAAAATTAATTTTTTTTTACTTTATCAAAGATAGGTTTTAATATAACTTTTGAAGACCCAGTTGTTAGCTAATCAGAAATATACACTGTAAGCTGCTTGAAGGCAATCATGTGGTCCACAGTTGGGTCTTCAGTGCCGAACCTGTGACCCAGCCCAGAGGAAAATTTCAGTGAAGTTTTATTGACTAAATGACCTACTGTGACAAAATATCTGGAGTTAAAGTTTCTTATAAAACTTTTGATACATAAAAAGTTGACATGTTATTTTTAGAATATGTTTTATTCTCTTATTTTATAACTAAAAGTCTAAATCCTACTGAGTTTTATATTACTAGACTCTCTAAAACTTACTTAGATATTAGTACTGGCCCAGTGCAACATAGGCTTGAAATTTTTCAATCCTGCTGAGTTATGAGGCTGAGAAACTGACAGATGTTTAATGAAAACAAAGAAAAATGATCTCTGGTTAGTGGGAATAGAATTTTGAGGTAGACGGAGGGGGAAAGAAGGGCAGGGGAAGGGGAATAAAAAGAATTAAGATACATTATACACATGGACGTACTCCCCACAATGAATGCAATCATTATGTACCACAAGCATGTATAGTACTAATAAAAAAGAAAACAAAAAAATGTAAAAAGAAAAATCTCACCTAAAGAGCAGATAAAAGACCTGACTTTCAGAACATGTAGATAAATAAATAGTGCTCATTTTTCTCAATTAATCAACTAAATCAATATTCTAAATCTGAATGAAATCTTTTCCATTGGGAAAAAATGCTGAGAAATTAAAAAAGTAAAAATTTCATCATATTCTAATTGAGCAAAGATATGAGGAAGCTTCTGTGGGAGTTTTTTTTTTTTTAGCAGCAAGGAAACCCAGTGTTTTCTGATTTGGACACTATTGCTATTATAAAGATTTTCCAGTGGAAATTAACAAGACATTCTTCTTTGAAATGCTTTCTTATCAATTCTTGTGTGCAAAATTAGTGGATTATCAGACATGTTGATATGACTTTTAGTATAAATTTGTGCCTGGGAGCAGCTTATAGCAGGACATAGATACAAGAGAACAGAGTTATAGCGAAACCTTTGCTGAACAACTGCAGTTATGGATAGGAAGTTTAGTAGTGTAGTGACAGTCACACTGACAACCTGGTATGAATATTTTACAACTTCATGCAGTTTGCTTTTGTGATGGTACTAATTTGAGATGAATTCTGTTTAGTTTAGCTAGTGAGATGCATATTCACAAGTGTGTATCCCTCAGGTGAGTTTTCTGCATGGATTTGGAGTTAGTTATTTTTTTCTGTCTAAATTCTTAGACTGTTTAGAATCTAAAATTAGAAGCATCTATGAGAGGAATGGTAAACATATGCCATGTGAGACTTTTATTCCTTCTTCACCCCCTGATATTATCATGGAGTCACAAGTTGACGTTTGCAAATGAGCAAAAGGTTAGCAAAATTAGGATCACCCAAGATTATCACCTATGGAAGGAAAAACGTGCAACTCACAGTAGATAGTAATTTACCTGGATCAACTGATAACTCACTGTGGTTGGCTAAAGATAGAAAATTAGATTCATGTAAGAAGAGTTATAAGGAAAATAGCTGTTTTTGATGTAAGTTTTTGTGGGTTGTCATTTAATATTTTGAATATATGAGGGACGTATAAGGATTTAAAATTAGGTTAAAAATTCTTTAAAGCACTTAACAGATTAGCTCTTATTTTTATATAAAATCTACCCATAAAATATTCAAAATAGTAAAGACCCTTGATATTTGTTATTTCAATTATTTTCCTGTTTTATAGTTGTAAAAACTAAGGTTCAGCCTGGCAAACTGAAGCTCAAGTAACTTGTCAAAACTAGTGAAATTTCTGAAGGCGTAGTTGGCGTTCCCATCACAACACCTTCTGTAGTGAGCCACGGAGTGAGCAGATTTCAAAATCTCTTCCACTCTAAGGTATGGTGTTTCCTCCTAATCCCACCCTCATCAACTCACAGATGTTATAAATTTACTAATTTTCTGTCTCTACCTATTAAAATGTAAACTCTGTGAGGGCTGAGCTCTGTACTGGTTTTGTTCTCTACTACAGCCACTGCTATATTCTTCTCATTTATTGAAGGCATAGCAGACGTTGTTGAATGAATTAACTAAAATGAGGCTCAGAATCTATGATAATTTCGTACTCCAGGGAGCCACTACCAATGACTGCAGCCAGCTTTCATGCAGTGCACAGGTCCCAAAGTTGCCCCAACCCTCCCCTCTGCTGTTCAGGCCCTTGCGTGATCCTCTCCCCTGGAGCATGGGGATGATCTGGGATTTGCCCCCCGCCCCCCTGCCCCAGTGGAACACTGACAGGGTGATGGAATGCGTGCAGTTGCAGGTATGATTCTGCTACACAAGTCTGTAATATCTGTCTTGCCACATTCTCTCCTGCTGACTTAAAGAAAAGCAAACTGCCATGTTGGTAGAGGCCTGTGGAAAGGGCCATTGGGCAAGGAACGGAGAGTGGTATCTGACTGAGAGCCAGCGGTGGCCTTTACTCCGACAGTCCTCAGGCCAAGGAATTGAAGGCCATAGACAATCCTGTGAGCTTGGAAGAGCTCTAGTTGAGCTTCAGATGAGTCCCCAGTCTGACGGCATGTGCATGGCCGTCCAACAGACGTTTGGACACTCCACTCAGCTGTGCCTGAACTCCTGAGCCACGGAAATTGTGAGACAGAAAGTATAGGTTTCTTTTTAAAAATTTTTGTTTGGGGGTTGTACCTAGGGCCTTCGTGCTAAGCTACATCTGCATTCTTTTTCAATTTTTTAAAATTTTGAGACAGGGTTTCTCTAAGACACTGAGTTGTTTATGCTAGGCTCAAACTTGCAATCCTCCTGCCTCAGCCTACCACAGTGGTAGGGTTATAGCTACATTCTACCAACACAAGTTGAGCTGTGGTTTTGTTACCTAGCAATAGATGAGCAATATTTACTTAAATTAAATTTAAATGAATATATTTACTACTCCTCACCTAGATGTATTTCTGTCCTTTGGGCATTCACAGAATAGCACTCTTAATCAAATTTAGATTATTCTAATTTTAACACTATAATATATGAGAAAATAAAGCTCCTTTGAAAGTGAAAAAGTTTAGTTTTTATTTGTGCTCTGTTGACTGCACAGGACCATAGTGTTCGAGTGGCTATAATTTCCTGTGCTTGTTCATGGCTTATTCATGGAAGTCAGAGACCTCTTCTCCCTACTTCTGCTCCATTGGCTGTCAACATCTAGACTAATTCAGAAGACATCCTGGGTGTGGAGTCCGAGTGGGAGTTTGGAGACTCTGTTCATATCCAAAAATGGCTCTCAACATTTTGATGAGTAATGAAGCCTATTTTACAAGTCTAACAGTGGGTGAGAAAAAGCAATGCCATTCTCTAGACAGGTCTTCTTATTTGAAGTGGTTTGCTTGTGTAGACTGTGTGTGTTAGTAACAGTTGACAAAGCTTCTTCAAAAGAGGGCCTTCCACTAAATTTTTATGATTTTTAAATGATTTTACTGACTTTTCAATCATTAAATTTTGTAGGCTAGATAGTTCCTTTGTGTAGTGAAATTGTACCTTTGTATTCCAAACAAACAGAAATAAAACAGATTATAATTTTGCGTTGTCCTTTTCCTGTCTATTTTCAGGAGTAATCAGTGATATCAATAACATGTACTTCACAAAATCATTGCCGGTTAGTAAAATTGGCTTTAAATCAATCTTTTTTCCAGGTGATTTTATAAAGTGTTATTTGGATACCCATAAAAATGAGTGGCATTTGAGTGCCCATAATGAGTGGCAAATGTTACATGAAAATGATGTTTACTTGGTGGCCAGGTCTATGGGCTCCTTGAGCTGTGTTGAGTATATTTTTGCAATTATTTTTGAACTACAAGACACTTGGCAGAACTTTCTTTTATCACCTCCTTCATCTGTCCCTGCTCTAGATGAAAGAACATATTTTATGCTGGAGAATGTATTTTTCTGTATTCAAAGTGCTCAGAATTTACCGCCTTTTAGGCAATGGCTACCTTCTGGATTTCCAATGCCTAGGAGAGCTGGCCTGCAGTACCTGATCCTACCGTTGGGTGCTGCTCTTTAACATATGATACTGAGCACAGTGATTTCCTCCCTCCATCAGCACCCTGGGCCTAATCTGAGGGCACAGAAGTAACCTATGCATTTCAATGTTGCACGGTGGAGTTTTAATAAATTTCCACTTGAAGAAATATTTGCTCTTCTAAACAAATCAGAAGCCACAACCTTTGTCTGAAAGTTTCCCAGGTTTATTATTTGAGTTTTTGTAAAGAAACTAGTAAACCATTCCAGTAATGACAATAGGCTTTATTTTATTCAGACTAACTTTATGTTTTTAAAAAGAGAAAAAGATATTTTACACAAAAAATATATGAAATGTATAAAAGATGAACAACTGGAGGACTATCTCTGAAATACTTTTTTAATTGTTCACACCTTTTTGGCAGGGGGAACCAGCAATTGAACTCATGACCTTGCACTTGCCAGGCAGGAGCTTGTACCACTGAGCTATATCCCCATCCCATCACACTTTTATTTTCCTCTTTTTGATAAAGCTAGAAAGTAGCTACATAGATTGGCTTCATTTACAACTGCATAAAATTTCCAGGCACCACTGAATTGTTTTTAAGAAGCAAAAACATTATAATTAGTATTTTAGCAAAGTAGTAGAAAGACATCTACAAAAGAAATAACTTTAACTGAGAGAGTGGCATTTCTAATTTCTGTACTTCTATGTCAAACTAGGGATCAACAATTTTGGCAGCAGCAACTATTTTATTTTATTTTATTTTTCTTTTGGTCACATACACAATAGATCCAAGGCAATAATTCAATGCTGAAATGGTCTCATGTTCCATGAAAACTTGAAGAAGGATGTCAGAGTGGTTCAGACACAATGTTTTCTGACAATAAGCAGCCAACAGCCCTTGGCAGAAGCTGTGGGATTTACAGGTTAACTCTGGGTATTCCTTGAAGGTTGCTGGGCCATCTAACTGAGTTTCTTAAAAGCTGCCTGGCAGAGGAAGAGAAGAGTTAAACCCAAGGAGTGGGAGAGAGGTATAATAAAAATAGTAAAACCCCACAGAGCTCACCATATTTCAGCATAGAGATCCTTATATTCATGTATAAAAGTTATCTTTATAGGAGAGTTTTTCCTTCTTTATTTTTTATTTTTTCATAAAAATATTTGCTGACTTCAGAAAACTGTTTCTTGTGAATGAAACTCTTCACTTTTGGGTTGATATGTTGTGACTTTAGAAAATTTGAAATACCTGTTATGGATCAACTCTCACTTAGCAAAAGCTGGGTTTGTCAGGTGACGACTGAAGTTGTAAATCAGTATCCTTGGATCTGGAGTTTCCTATAGTGAAGCAAATCGCTGCAAACATTGGCTTTAAGAATAAAATAAAATGAAACAAGCAGTAATAATAATAAAAAAAATCCTTGACAGGCAAATTTGGTGTTATACATTGTGCATTTCTTTTCAGTCTCTCAAACTTTCTGAACACTATAATTTGTTTGTATTGCTGCATTACTATCATCAAAGATATAGGACTTTATTAGCTCTTCTCTCTCAGGAATGTCTTTTTTTTTTTCAAGAGAAAGGAATGCATAAAAGTTCAGCCCTTGAATCTGTGGAATCAGTCTTCCTAGTCAAAGTCATATATTTCTCTAGTTGAAATAGTCATAAAAAATAAGAGGAAAGGGAGAATACAAGGGAAGAGCTGCTGAAAGGGGGAAAGAAGAGAGGAAAGCAGGAGGAAAGGGAGGAAGAGGAAGAAACTCAGGGACAGATTTGGTTTGAAAAAATAAAACACCAAAATGATAATACTATGTCATGAAGCTGAGACAGATTTCAGACCTGCCTAGCCACCTGCCCTCCCAAGATTAAGAATGCTGTCAGAGGCAAGTAGCTCACATCTAGAGCATAATGTTGGTAAGTGACAATTCAGTCTCTTAATTGTGCAGGGGAGGCCAGGCCAGGCTGTGCTGAAAGTTAGGATTACCCTACCTCCCTGTGAAAGAAGCCACTGCGCCATCAGCCGGGGGCTGCCCTATACCTGGCAAAGGTCAGAAATCACCTTCCTGGCTTTCAGGGAAGGCCTGGACACAGAAGAAGCAGCGGCCAGCTGGAGAGACAGAGAGCTAGGAAGACGATTCTGGGTTGAAGGTTTCTAGACCACAGCCGGTGCGCTGCCTGGCCTCCACTGCACTTGCTATTTCTCTAGCTGGGATTCTTGTGATTAGTCCATATTCCTGACAGGACGGGTAGCCTGTGGGCAGTCCACCTGGATATAGAAATAACTCTCCTAACTTAGGAAAAACCAAACCAAAACACACATTTCTGCTTTGTTGTTCCTAGTTACACACAAGGGGAAGCTCAAGTGGAGAGGGTGGGATGGAGGAGGGTGGTCAGAAGGACCATCAGCTGACATTTCTGGAAGCTCGGAGAGAAGCCAGGGCCAAGGACCAAGGCTGTGTGCTGTTGACATGTGAGTTTGGGACACACTGAACACCTGAAATTGGACACATGGGGCCTATCATTAGCTCCTCAAACACACTTCCTTCCTTACCAGGGCCTCCCTCAGGGAGGCCCCACATTTTGTCTGGTCCCTAAAGCAACTGTTACAGTTTCCTTCCTTTCCTGTGGGGCAGGTGATGGTTACTGTTCTTTGCTTGGTTTTGTTTGGCCATGAGAGCCATCTGGGGAAGGGACAGAGGATGAGGGTGCACAGAGTTGCTATCTTGGAGTTAGACTAGGCCAGTCTCCAACTGATTGTAACTGGTCATTCTTGACACAATAATCATGACTTGAAGAGCTAAGTGAGAAGAGGCTGGGGTTCCCTCCCAACCACAGAGGCCACCTACTATGCTAGAGTAGCACTTCCTCAACTTCAGCTTGTTTCCAAGTCACCTACATGGCTTGCTAAGACTACGATTCCCAGACCTCTCTCTCAGAGTTTGTGATCCATAGGTCCGAGGTGAGCTCCATCTGTAACGGCCATAGCTGGCTGTGATCCTGTTGTGTGGAAATACCTATTGGCGTGTCTGCGTGCCTCTTCCAACTCTGCAGCCTTTGAGGGAATTTCTGTTTCTAGGGCAGTGCTTGGCAGGTCAAGAGTGTGAGGAAGATGTTTTGAAGGATGACATTTGAGATGCTTTATAACAAGCTTTGATGTGTTTAGGATCATAGAATGTTAGAACTGAAGGGAAATTCTGACATGACCTAATCTAACCAGGTCCTTGTACAAATAGGAAAACGGAAGTTCAACAAGACCTAGTTCATAAGATCACACAAGGTAGCCCCAAATCACACATCTAGCACGTCTTGTGCTTCGATTACGGCGCACTAATTATCATCAGTATTTACCGAGCAATTGTTTAGTATGGGTTGGACATCAGGATGATCGCTGCATGTTTCCGTGTAATTATCTGCATTATCTCTCTGTCTTATCTCATTTAATTTTCAGAACAAGCAATGAGGTCAGATAAGCATTGCACTCATTTTACAAAAACTGAGGCTCCGAGAGGAAAATAGCTCGGCTCAGCCATACAACTAGTTAAGTGAGGAGGGAGGTCTTACAGCTGGGAAATGAGCTACTGTGTTATTCTGCCTTACACGTAGTTGACACTCTGAGAATGCTGAGGCTCTGACAAGCTCAATTTCCTTACCTGTGAAATGGGGAATTGCTTATTTCACAGAATTTTGAAGGCTAATATGGAAAACATGTGTTGGAGCCCCGTGAGACGGGAGCACTGTCCACAGAAGGGTCCTGTTGAGAAGATGGATTTACCTTCTCCAAAGCGTTTTCACAGGCACCAAGTTTGTGTATTTGAAGATGTTTTTCCCTCTAGCTAATATGCCCTTCTGTGCTCTGTCCACACACAGGCCAGGCCTTGTTCTTCTATAAAGTCTTGTCCACCTCCCTGGGGTGAGCCCTGTCTCTCAGTGCATCTTTGTTTTTTGTAATACATATTTTGTCTATTTTCTTTTTATCCTCGTTCATATTTCAAATGCAGGATCAGCTGCCCCACGCTATAACTTTATGATTTTTAATAACTGTTATTGTGAACTATTTGCAGTACGTAAGATTACATTAATCTTGGTGGAGTCGGTCCATGTGCATACCACATCTTAATTCTTATCTCCCTCTCCCCTCCCTTTCTTCCATCTTTAGACCCTCTTCCCATTTTCAAAAGAGCTATCTCCCTGTTTTTTATTGTTTATCACTTATTTAGGTCTTTAAATTATTTATATCTTGGGTTTCTCATATAAGAGAAGCCATGTGATGCTATGGTCTCATTATCACCTCAAAGTGCATCCATTTTCCTACAAGTGACTCAAATTTATCCTTCTTTATGACAGAGTAGTACTCTGTTATGTATAAAAATCACATTTTCTTTATCCATTCATCTGTCAGTGGATACGGGCCACTTCCAAGATTTAGCTATTATGAGTTGTGGCGCTATAAACATTGGTATGTATGTATCACTAACTGGTACATGTATCACTAACTGTAAAATGATGTCTTTAACTCTTTCAGGAAGATACCTAGAAGGGAAATGGCTAGGTGAAATGGAATTGCTAATTTTAGTTTATCAGGAATCTCCATACTGATCTCCATAGTGGTTGTAGTAGTTTATATTCCCACCCCCAAGTGGTCCCTTGTTTGCTCCCACTTGAGGGGGCTGTCTGGATTGTCAGACCGGGACTCTGGTCTATTAATGCCTGTGCTCCCAAGAACAAGCTGCAGAGGCCCTTTGACACCAGTTAGATTGCACTGTTCCCAGGCAGCCTCAACAGGACTGGCAAGGGGGACTGTACCTATTATTGTCCCCAAGCTAAAAGGCAGGAGATTGTGCCACTTGAGCCCTGCAGTGGCTCATCATCCTCAGAGAACTCCCCTCAGTGCTTCAGCAAACGCATGGCCTTTGTGCTCCCTCTACGCTGGGCCTCCCCCGACCCTGGGCTGGGGGGTAGAAAGTTGGGACTGTCTTACTTCGTCCAGATCCTCCTGCACTTTGACTGGACAATGGCCAGCTTCTCTTCCTTGAGTACTCAGGATTTTCAGAAATGATCAGGAGACTTCCCGGGGCCACCTGGCTTCTGATTTGTTGAGATTTGAGGAAATTGTGCCTGTGAGGGGGCTGAAGCTTTCCTGAAGGAAAAGGAGCCATGTAGCCTCATAAAATCACAGGTTTATTAGGTCCCTCAACCACAGCTGGGCTTCAAATGAGAGGGGCAGTGTCTGGACTGGGAAATCTTGCTGTTGCCTCCCTTTTCTCCCTCTGTCTCTCTGTCTCTCTCTTTTTCTCTGTACAGATGTTTATCGTTACTTTAGGGGATTGACTGTCTTTTTCTTTCTTTTCTTGCTTGTTGTTGCCCACTCACTTTAGTTGTTCAGTGCTGCATTCTCAGAGAGGGAAAAGGGACAGTTCTTTCTCGCTGGTTTAGTGGGCCCTGCTCCCCGGAGCCTGAGCCCTCCACACATGCTCTCCTGACGGAGGTACGAAGCCTGGCTCAGGGTTTGATTTGGCATCTAACCCACTTGCGGCCTCTCTGAGGCCATCTGTGAAGATGACTCCCCTTCTTTGCATGACAAGGGCGTGCTCTTGTTCACTCAGTGACTGTGGGAACCACAAGCAGAGATGAGTTTGTATGTGATCCAAGAGGCCACTTTGATTCTGACTGCCTGAAAGAACCTACTTGGATCCAGAGACAGCACCTGAGTCCAGGCCTGCACAGCTTGGGCTGAGTGGTGCCAGGTGAGGGTCTGTGAGGAAAGACATACAGATCCCAGAGGTTGGGCCATTGTAGGGAATTTCTTTTCTGTTCCCCTAACCACTGCCCATCCATGTTCTGCTTCTGTGGCAGTCCCAGCTCCACTGAGAAGCCCCCTCCTGTGCAGCATGGCAATGATCATGTAGTAGCTCTAACTGTGGATCATTCCATGCTGTGCGAGGCTTTCCTAAGGGCACGTCTGGATCAGATGGCAAACGGTCCATTTTAGACTGGTATCTGCAGGCCCTGGCCCAGGCCCCAGCCCCTCAGCCAAGGAACCCTTCTCCACTGTTGTTTTCAGAAAGAGTGCTCTTATTTCAGGTGCCTCATCTCTCAAATGGATGCAACTGGTCTGTTTTTCCCTGAGGAATAAGGGAGAAGGGGGAGGACAGGAGCAGTAATGTCTTTTTTATGGCACTTTGGAAACCGCAAGGACTCGGGCTAAGGAGTTCACTCAATAATAAGTATGCAAAGTTCTGTTCCCTTCTGGTTACATAAACTCCAAATCCATTCGCTGTGTTCCAAGTCTCAAGAGTATGTCAGAGTGGAAGTGATAGTGCTTTTTTTCAAGAGAACAGTATCAAATCACTTCTCACTCATTAAAACCACCTACCTTATTATGAGGAGTGCTGACATATTTTATATGGTGAGACACACAGTTGCATCTCAGTACCACTTAAAAACTGGCCTGATTCAATACAATCACCATGGCTAGATGGTCCAGCATACCTCGAGTGCTGTCTCCCTAGCAATATTGTAGGACTGTGATACATGTTAGGGCTGAGAGGAATATTAATGTCATCTAGTTCAATCTCCTTATTTCATTGATGAGGAAAGCACAGTTCAGAGAGGTTCAGTGATTTGTGGAAAGCTGCATGTGCTGCTAAAGGAATTGGGTTTCTCAGCTCTCAGTCCTTTCCCCTTTCTGAGGCTGTGTCCAACATACTGTGCTGGCCATATAGCATATTCAAGCAAAGATCTCAGAAAGGAGATACAAAACATGGGCACTATTTCCATAGTAAAGTGAATTAATTAATAAAGATGAAGTCTGGTCTGAGATTTTAACCATATTACCTGACCCTTCCTTAACATAGCTGGCATTTCCATCACTGCCTCATTCCACTTGGAAGCAACTCAGATGTCCAAAATGGGGCTTGGGGAAATAAATGATGGTGCCTATCTGCAATGCATCATCACACAATTATTTAAAATATTGTAGGATAATAATTATAAGCACCAGGAAGTACAATAACAGATCTTGTGCAAAGGATAGAATGCTTAAGCATGTGGAGGTGTCATTTTAGTTGGGAAAATTAATTCATGCATACCAAAATATTTGAAAGGTACTAAAATGTTAACAATTGCTGTCCCTGGGTGTTAGATCATGGAGTGATCTCTATTTTTTTCTTTTCTATGTTTCCCAATATTTTCAATGAAGATTTATCACTTTTTTATCAAGGAGAAACAAAAGATGTTATTTTTAAAATGGGAGTCTGTATTGGAAGATTTATATCCGGTCCTCCCCAAAAATCTCTTGGGAATGTGCACTATCTTATGACATATATTCAGATCTTCACGTAGCTCATAACCAGGCTGGGAAACAGGCAGTAGGGGAAAGGATAGCTATGTATTGCATCCTCTGTCCTCTATTGGGCTGGGCCAGAACATTTGAGCTGTCTTTCACCTCAGTCTTCCCTCCTCTTGTAGGGGTGTAATCCATCTGCCTTCTCTGAGGAAGGGAGATGAGTATGGGGAGGAGCTATAACTCATAAGAAGTTCAGAAATGTTATGTCTTTGGTCATAAAGAGCCTAGTGAGTCTGTGGTGACAACCTCAGGGCTCTATAGGAACTGCTCAGGCTTCCAGAATGTAAAGAAAGCTCTGACTGGATCCTGCTACTCAGCATTCTCCTGCTGGCTTGGAAGTGAGGTGTGGCATCCTCTCACCCAGTACTTGGCGACTTTGCATGGGGTAATCTTCCATTGAACAGACTGTTCTCCTTCAACAAAGTGATCAGGGGACTTTGCAAAGTCTTACTTTACCATCACAGCCTTTCATACTGCAGCTCCATTCTGGGGGAAATATATGCTGTTGGGGCTCATGCTGGCCTGTCTCAGAAAGGGAGGATTGGGACAGACCCTTTGCCTACCCTCCCAGATGAACCGGAGAGCCTCTGGCCCCACATAGCAGGTCCATATGTCCAGAAACTAGTCGATAGATTCTTCTCCCTGCCTCTCAGTTCTTTCCTGAGTCACTTGAGAAATGTACAAATTGTCCTGCAACCGGAGAGACTGCCAGACTGAAGGGAGCGGGAGGAGAAATCTCCCTTCTGCCAGCCATACAATGTAAAAGCACAGCCTTTCACAAGGGCGGATCCAACCTGGTTCCAGCACCACTGTGACTTGATCTGGGAGGGTTTGAAAGGCTAATCTGTTCATTCATATTCCAGACATTCACAGATTAGGGCTGCTGGTGGATACAGTCTACACTTTGCAAAATAGCAGCCAGATCACAGTTGGTCTTGTATGCTCCCACGAGCCAGGGGTGAAGCCTTTTTTACTGCACCTCGAGCTGACTACTGGCTCACCTGGGCAGTGGGCCTTGGGGCTAAACATGTCCTCTGTCTGTTTGGTTCCTTTCCAACCTAGTCACTGACAGAGGTTTTGAGGCCAAGAGGGGTCTGGGGGAGGGAAGCTTGGCGGCCTGTGACATCCTGCTTTAATCTCTATTGCCCTTGATCCTGCTGCCCCAGGGAATCGGAAATGAGTTTTGCAAACAGAGCCAATGACAAATCTTGAAAGTCTCTATGGATGCCATCCTGTGAGCTTCTAAGTCTCCACTCTGCTGCTGCTTTCCAAGGGAAGCCCACTTTCACCCTCCCATCCCCATTCTTTCCTGTCCCCAACAGCCTGCACCTCCCAAGGCAAGTCAGCACTCATTCATTTTTGCCCTGTGTGATAGTTGATTGTCCACCTGTCTGCTCCCCCAAGCTGTAAACTCACACCACTTTTTTGGTTGCCTGGGGTAGGCATCCAATAAATACTTGATAATATGAAACAACAAGCTCTAGTTTTGCCAGTTGCTTCGACACCTTCGTGGTCCCACACTCATTTTCTTATCTTCTCCCCCATTCCAAATCTGATTATGGTGGGATGAGACCATCCACAGGGTAAGCAATAAGTGAGAGATGTTAGCAAGAGTAAGGTGCGGTGCCCTCACCTTTGAGGGCCTTGCAATGGAGGAGCTAGAGATAAAGCATCACTTCTCTGGAGCAACATGAGAACCAATTTGGACAGTGGAAAAAGTCATATCTTAGGTATGGGGATTGCCAAAGAGGTCTTTCTGAGAAAAGCAGGCTTTTCCTTAAAGCCTTAACAGTAGAGAGGATCTGATGAACCAGCTTATCATTTTGCAAGCATGTAGAGAAAACCTTAGAGGTTTGTGTTAGAAGATTTGAGTTCATTTTCTAGCACTGACCTGTAATATAGCTTTGGACAAGCCACCTAACCCCTCACACCTCACGTTTTTAGAAACAAAAATCATAAAAAGGTCTGCTTGGCTTACCTTCTGGAATTGCTGGTGACATAATGAATGTGAAAACCCTTCATAAATGATAAGATGATGTACAAGTATTACTTATTATCACTTTCCTTATCCGTGGTCTGTGAGGATGGAGATATGATTCCAGGGCTGCAAAGTTGCTTTCTCCATTTGATCCAAGCTGCTGGTTATCTGATTTCCTATAGAACATTTTAGTGTGTTTATGATCCCTTCTGTTGTTGTATGGACATTAGCTATGTATATTATACTTTTTCCCCTGTATTCTGGTGTCTTAAACTATCTTTTAATGATAATGCACAATTTTCCAATACTTTCATATTATCACACAATGCCACACATATTTTAGTTTACACACACATGCACACACACACACACACACAAGTGTGTGTGTGTGTGTTAAAACAGAACTTTCACAAAATTAAACATCGTTGCTAGTTACAATTCACTGACTTTCCCTTCTCTATCCAACCATTTCAATTTTAAAAAATCATCTGGTTGCAACATACAAAATCAATTTCAGATCCATTGAAAGATGGATTTAAAAAGCTTGCTCTAAGGAACACACACACACACACACACACACACACACACACACATCAATCTCAGAAAACAAGATAGGTAGAGCAGTAAATGAGAGGAAAAGATACCTAATGAGAGCTAAATTCAACACAGATGATAAGACTGGTTATTTAGAAGACAGAGAAGGGTCAAGACAGTTTGCCAAGTTTTCCTGGAGGGGATGCTTTTGACTTTTGGTGCACAGTAAGTGATAAAGTAGTGATTAAATGGCATAGTGTTGGTAGGTAGAAAGGGCAAGTAAAGGCACGATGAGTGCTGTGGTGTATGTCTGGATGCTCTCTGCCCCCGCCCTCATGTGCTTTGGAGCTTGGGGGAAGTGATTGGATAGTCGAGGTGTGATGTGTGTCAGTGGGTGCATCATCTGATGAGTTTATAGCTAAATGTGATGTGGGAGGTGAAGCCTGGCTGGAGGAGGCAGGTCAGTGGAGGAGTGGCCCAGAAGGGCATCTCTCCCCTCTCCTCCTTCGATCTCTCTGTGCTTTCTATTGCCACACCATAAACTGTTTCTCCTCTGCCATGCCCCTCTGCCATGCCGCCCTACCCTGGAGCCAGCTGACTATGGACTGGAACCTCTATAAACTGTGAGCCAAGAATAAACCTCTCCTTTCATTTGCTGGTGCCAGGGGCATCTCAGTGATGAGAAAGTAACTAAGACAGTGGGCTAACTAACTATGGTGAAAGAAATGAGTGTTTTCATTTGTGTAGCAAAGAGCTTCAAGAACTGTGCTGGAAAATTTAGTTAGTGAGGTAATCAGGTCAGTGTATAGAAGGCTTTGAGCACCAGACTGATACAAATAAAACTGATCTGGCAAATTGGCATGATGTGGTAGGATATGGTTGCCACTGGCAAACCTTGAATAGGAGGCTGACTCATTGAAAGGTGTATTTTTGGAAAGATAACCCAGGAGCAGTAATTAGATTAACATTCCTTCAGATCAGAGGGGTGTGTTTATTTTTCCTTATATATCAAATATGGTAGTAGTCTCCCTAGCAGCTCAATAAAAGTACTGTAGACTAGAACATATCAAACTCTCTTCTTTCCTTCCTTCCTCCCTCCCTTCCTTCCTTCCTTCCTCCCTCCCTTCTTCCCTCCCTCCCTCCTTCCCTCCCTTCCTTCCTTCCTTCCTCCCTCCTTCCCTCCCTCCCTCCTTCCTTCCTTCTTTTCTTTCTTTCATGAAAAGGTTACTAGTGTGATTTATATGGGAAAATTTGATGATTTTTCTTCTTTTATGTGTTGATAAAGCATCTTTTGGCACTTTCTCCTCCTAGAGTATCAGCGAGAATAAAGGCCTATATGATGTCCTTTTGGAAATACATGCAGGACCATCTCCCCTGGCCACCTCCCCTAAGGAAAATTCTCTGGCTCTGAGCTGCCACCATCATTCACAAAAGTTTACAATGTCTGTGACCCTTTAAGAATCCATAAACAAATGAAATTTCTGATTATGAACACAGGTGGATTTGTTTGTGAATTTGGCAGAGGACAATTTCTAGGGAGAAACACCAGGTATATGGAATTTCTAACATAAAGTTTGGAACAACAGCTAGGCCAAGAGCTAAGCTGCAGTGTCTCTCTCTAAGGGGACATGTGGTAGGGACAATTCTAAGATGGGCCCACGATTTCTCACTCCTAGTGCACCTGCCATGTATAAGTCTGTCCTCTGCAGTAGGGAGTACCTGTGAATGGAAAAGGAGATGACTTTGAGTTTAGGTTAAGGGTTAATGGGCATAGAGTTATATAGCAAAAGTAAAGAAGTTTGCAGATGTAATTAAGGTCTCTATTCAGTTGAATATGCATGAATCAAAAGGGAGATTATTCTGGATGGTGTTGACTTGAACGAAGAAAACAGATTCTCTCACTACCCTTGAAGAAACAAGCAGTGACACTGTGAGTTCTTTCTGTAGAGGCAATGGGCAGGGACATGAGTGACTAAAGTAGCTTAGAATGATCTCTGTCTAACAGCCCGTGTAAAAATGGGGATGTAGGTGTCTGGCTTCTCCAGTAACTACTGAGTTAGTGGACCTTGAGCCTCAGCTAATGTTGGCACCCTACTGACACCTTGATGTTGGTCTCATGAGGCCATGTGCAGAGAGGACTCAGCTGTCTGGTACCCAGAGTTCTGGTGCATACATGGTATTATTTCAGGGGGTACCCGTTTGTTGTAATTTGTTACACAGCATGGAAAACTAAAATAGGATGAAATAAATTTGGCATTGCAAAATATCCTTGGAAATGAACAAATAGAACTTTCAGGAAATTAGAATCCTTACCAGGGAGATTATGGCATAGGTTGGAAGAAATATAATCAAATTCATGGGAAAGGAATGAGATCTCCCAGGACCACAGCCAATAACTACTAGATAAGGTGCCATTATAAGACTATTGTTTGTGGGTGCTGTAGGCAAGTTTGGAGCCAGAGCTGAATGGTTCAAGAGGCTGGGTAGACAAGGAACTGTCACCAGAGCCATTCTTTTTTATTTTTTCCAATTGGTACTTGTTTTTATTTCTAAACAAAGGATGAGTTTTGTTCGTTTGTTTTTAAAGACCATGAGTTTAGAGGAGCATTGAATTCCTAGCCACTTGGGTTCACACCAAATTACTGACCTCCTCAGGGTTCCCAGATGTTCCATCTGGTCTTGAAAGACTCAACAAAAACCAATACTTGTCTTCTTTCTTTGGAGTAGAAAGGCTCGGATGTTATTCCCTGGTTAAGCAATGAAGGGTTGGTGTTCCTCAGAAGGCTCAGATTGTGAAAAGAAGAATCAGGGCGTAGAGTTAATGGGAGCATGTCTGTGTCACTGAGGGAGAGGCCATTTGAGAAAGAGAACAGATGAGGAATGAGATCTGAACTTAGGGAATGGGCATACTTACCACTGGTCTCACCACTGTGGTAATAGAGTCAGCTAACTTGAGGTGTGAGCCTCTAACTTTGTAGACATGATTTATATCTGAGATCATTCAAATGGTGCCAGTCTATAGGACTAGTTGTGGGAGTCTGAGCTCAGAGGCAAGATGGAAATACATATAGTCCATAGCCCATAAATTAAGAACAAGAAGGGGCTAGGATTAGCGTAGAGCTTATTTATAGCCTCTCTCGGGAGGATGTGGTGTAACAAACCTGAGCATCAGAGCCTGGGATAATGAGGGAGATGATCCAGGCTTGGAATGGTGTCCTGCTCCTTGTACTTTCTGTGTGGTGTGTGCTACACCGACAAAGAGCTGGGATTTCTGATTGTCCCTGCTGCACTGACCTTTTGTGTGTTTACTTTTCAGTCAGTTTGGGGAAGGCATTTTTGAACTCTGTGTAGGAGCAAGTTCACTCCTCCACTTTCCTTTTTTTCTCCTCTTTTGCCACAAACGGTTTGCTGAGTGACAAATAAACACAAGTTGTTTTTACAGGTGTAAAACCAACAGATCAAATACCGGCCTGTGCCCGGGCTTGTGAATGGGGACTGTGTTATGTTTGGAGAATACCACCACATCATTTACACTTGCAAACCCTTTGTAATCTTAATCTCTTTGTTGCTTTTATGTTATACTGGCCCCCCAAGGTTAAAGAAAGAGATTTAGACCTTAAACACAAATCCAGCCTTCAAGCTCTGGAATTATCTTTGCCTTTAAATGCAGCTGATCAATGCCCATTTCTTTTGAAAATAAAACCCTTTTGAACCTTGAAAGCCTTCCACTGTTGAGCTATGCCTAAGTGCCACATGGGGGAATGGGCAGAAAAGAGCCCATTTTTCCCTTAGTGCTTGCATTAGGGGTCCCAGAGTTCAGTCCAACGCAATCAATTTAATTGGCGCTAGCTCTGGTGACAAATTATGCTGGTTTACACTCCAGTGTAGCAGAGATTCCTCAAACGCAGGGGAAGAAGGGAGATACACTTCTTGGTCTCTACTTAAAGAGGGCAACAGTATTGGAAAAGGAGCACATTTAATTTATCACTGTCAGAGCAGGTGCAAAGTTTAATTCTAACTAAAAGCATTAAACAATTAACCCAGACAGTCAGGCCTTCTGAAAATGCTCAGTAGCAGGGAACACACGGACCAGATTACCAATGGAAACGTCGATGCTTCTCCTTTATTCCGCTGAATATCTTCTTGCACTTTTTTTAAACAAAGAAAAGTCCCAGAAATACAATAACTTCTCAGGTCTTTTGGCAGATGTCTGAATTGAAAGGGTCAAACAGGACACCACCCTAGACTCAGAGGTCAGCAAATAATTGTCCCTTGAGCACTGGTTGATTAGCTGTGAGCAGAGAATTAAGTTACTTTATTTGGGAGCTCTAAAAATCTGGTTGCCCATCTTTTTATGGCAAAGTACATTTTGATGCAATGTATATTCCACTAATTTCAATTGTTCCGCACAGTCTGAACCCTTAAAGGTTGTCTGTTACTTGAGAGGTGGCGACCAAGGGCAAGAATTTGGAGATAAGAACTCAGCAATGAAATCCAGTTAGACATAGAGGTGAAACTTGCTTCACAGATACTTAATACATTTCCTTTCTGTGGTTGTTGAGTTATCAGAGAATCATGGAGTTTTACAGCTACTGGTCCTTGGAGAATGTTGAAGCTTAAACTGTGGAATTTTACTGTGAAGGTGTTAAGATCTAGAGAAGGGAAGTTTCTGCTCACTGTTATGTAGTTTCTGCAAAACTCTCATCTCTTACTTGGTTTAGGTGAGGAAAAGATTATGGGTTTTAAGATTGGTCTGATCTCACTTGAATGGTGGCTATGCTTCCCACCTGGCATCTTGGGCCTCTATAAACACAGAGTGAGGAGACACCCTTCATGAGTAATGTGTGCATGCATGTGATGCACCAGGCCTCCATACATGGCACCCACAGGTCTCACATGTGTTGGTTTCTTGTCTCTTTTCCTCCAAATACTCAGGTTAAATGAGGGGCTATAGGTAAACACCTGGCCCATTGTCTGGAATGCATAATTGCAATATATTTTCAACTCTTTGACAAACTATGAAAGAATAACTTAGGAATGCTCTGTGAGTTTAGAAACACCTTTTTCTGGGTTGCTTTATCAGTTTAAACCTTTGTTCCTGAGAGAAAAAGCATACAATTCGTCTTTGTTTTTAAAATGTGTGGCTAGAAGATGTTTGGGCTGAGGAGAACTTAGATACCATGGTGCATTCCCCTAACTTTACAGACAAGAAGTCATAGGCCAGTGCTGCTTGAATATTTTGTTGAAGACATGGTTAGTACAGCTGGCCCGTCTACACATCTTGAGCTTTGAGAGATAGATGCTCAGGTTGGTGGGGAAGCAAAGGTCTGGGTCTCTTACTTCTACCCCTAACCTTGCAGATCCTTATGGTTCTATTGAACACACTCTGAAAACCACAGGGGCCTGTTAGAAATTGTTACATGAAGAATTCACTTTTGTTTAAGTTGACAGATAGCTGTACAGGAGAAAATTATGGTACTGTTCTAGCGTTTTGTAAGTTAACTGCTTTAAACTCGAGATTCTCCTGCTTTGATTTAAAATACAGTTTAGCATTAGAAAATAATTTAAGAGAAGTTACAGATAGAGAGCGGCAGAGAAACAGAGAGACAGAGAGAGACAGAGAGAGAGAGAGAAAGAGAAAGAAACAGAGAGAGAGAGAGAGAGAGATATCCTCTATTCATTATTCCATGTCCAGCCCCATCCTCAAAAACAGAGTACTAAGCTTTATTTGAAGGAGCTGGCACAATCTTATGATACCAAAGAATTACATATTTAAGCCTTATTTCTACAATTTGTGCCTTAGGTTTTATTTTTATTTTTTCAAGACAATGTCTCATTATGTCGCCAAGGCTGATGACAAACTTGTGGTCCTAGTACTGGGATTAAAGTGTGCACCACCACACCAGGACTTGGTTTTTATTTTGTGGAAAGATTCTTTATGCCTTTCCTGAGTCTGCTTATTGCTGACTGGAGTGATGCATGAATGTTATCTCTAGATCCTAGCTTGGGATCCTACTAGAGACGAGCACTGTTTCCCCACTGCCAGGGCAAGATGTGTGCTGGGTGCTTACTGCAAGCACGGTTCCAATTAATCTTTACAACCTCAGCATGTATGCCTTTATTTCTATTTAGAGAGACAGGAACTGGGGAGAGAGAACTTACACAGTCACCAAAGAGGGGAGAGCTAATATCCGAATCCAATTCCATCTCAACCACACGCTCTTTGCGGTGTACATGTTGGTATGCCATGCTTATAGCTTCAGTGAATTTCTATCACCAAAATGGTGTGTGACTGTCTTAGTTATTTTTTTGTTGCTGAGCCAAAATATCTGAAACCTGCAAGTTAAAGGAGGAAAGGTCTGTTTTAGCTCACAGTTTGTAGAGGTTGCAGACCATAGTTGGCTGCTCCAAGGCAGGATGGCATGACAGAGGGCAAGGCAGACGAGAAACAGTCTGTGGCAGGCAGGCAGGAAGCACTGAGCCTGCCTTCTTTCTTTCCCTTTATCTTCTACCCAGGCTGCAAGCCTGTTGGTTGATGCCACCCACACACAAGAACTTTCCATTACCTATACCCAGAACTATGCTAAAGCAATCAGCGGACTAATTAATTTACTCCAAACCTTTAATTCAGTATCACACACCCACACACCCTCAACCCAATGTCACATACCCAGGATCCAGCCACCTCCCCAAAGTCCCACCTATGAGTGCATGAGGCTTTGGAGGGACATCTGGATATAAGTCATAACAGCAACCAAAATCTCAACAGTTCCAAGCATAGAAATTACCTATGTGGGGTGTGAGGTATGAGGTACTGATATTTTCTTCTTGGAGTCTGGTCAGTAAGGTACCCATCTTTCTAAATTTGTTAGTAGTCATGAGCTAACTCATTTTTATCAGTCAGGAAATGTAAGAGAGAGAGATCACTATGAGCTGACTGCACGGTGTTCTTCTGGAAGAAGGTGGGGACCCTCACTCCACAAGGCTTTGAGTTTGTCAATTTTTAGAAGTCCAGTACCCAGTGACATTTGGTATTGTAAGATTTGGAGGGCTAGAGGCTCACAGGCACCTTTTAGAAAAGCATGATCTGCTCAGCTGACAAGAGTTGTGAAAACAGAGACAGGTAAAATGATGATATGAGTGCTCATTCACTCCCCTTTCCCATCAAGGAGAATGCAAGGTGAGGCCTTGACAATAGTTCATGAGGTCTGGGGCAGAACTGCTTTCAGGCAGTGGCCAAGAAGTGTGTAATTCAGATTATTAGTGCAACTCCCAAAGCTTTCATTTATTATATCTAATTGCAAAATAAGGGATCTTACATGCGTATGTCTCATCCCCTATTTCTCCATTATTTGCTTTACTCATTTATTTAGACTTAATTGCCATTTCACAGCATTCTCCATGAAATCTGGTTAGACTGCCTATTGCCACTATAATTTCAGGATGTTTATATAACCTAATGGTATTAACAAGAGCTGTCCATCTCTTGAGATCTTTTTGTTTTCCTCCTCACTGGACCTCTTTGTCCTTATCCAGCCTGCTCAGGACAACCTACCTGGCCTGAGAGACACGTGCAAAGAGACCTCTTCCAGCAGAGTGGGGGTAAAGATTCACGAGCCTCTACAGTCACCCTAGGAGAAGGTGGAGAGCATAGTCAGTCTTCCGTATCTGTGGGTTCCACACGCACAGTCAACCAATGTGGATCAAAAATACTCTCCTGTACCCAAATTTTCATCTGTACTGAACATGTAGTGATCTTTTCTTGTCATTATTCCCTAAAAATATAACAACTTCTTACATAGTATTTACATTGTATTATATGTTATTGGGAGAGTCTCTATAGTATATGGCAGCATAGGTTATATGCAAATACTACATTATTTTATATGAGACTTGAGCATCTGTAGATTTTCATATTCTCTGGGACTCCTGGAACCAATCCTCCTTAGATACTTAGGCACAACTATTTAGAAAAAATGGTGAAGTTCTTACACAGCTTGATTTGTATTTTGGTATTGCTGGATTTGCAATATTTAAATCTGGATGAAAAAGAAGCAAATAAAAGTTTGGAAGGTAAAAAGTTGTAGAATAAATTTTCTCCAAACCAGAATGTGTATATAGGATAGTGGGGGTATGTTTAAGTGTCTTTTTATTACCCTTATCTTTTAAAGCAAGGCTAGAAAAAAAAAACCAAAACCACAAAAATACAAATAACAAAATGGATTTCCTTATGGTAGGATAAACATTCAGCTGTGTCATTTGCAAGATCTCAATAACATAAACAAAAATAAACCAAGCAATTTTCATAGTGAGTTTTTGTGCTTGGTATATGAAGTATTTCTGGATTGTCATCAAGCCAGCATTTATGACCACTTTAGAGAAATAAAAATTTTAGTAACAGAAAATTATAACGTCGTCCATCTCTTGATGGGGGACAAGTGAAGAGAGGAGACTACAAATGATCCTAAAAATAAAGACACATTTTCTGAGGCGTGTGGGGACAGAGAGAGAAGTGGCTTTTCGGAAGAGGTCTGAACCTGTCACCAGTGTAAGAATCACCTCTCATTCCTGTGACCACAGTGTCCTGTCCAGCTGTGGAAAAGGCTGGCTTTGTGTTGCTCATTCGGTAGCCATCAAATCTTGTCTTAGAACTTAACCTTGCCCATCTGAAAAATGGGACTTCTTTTATTGCTCATGTCTTTGCTCATGTCTAAATCAATTCAGCTCAAGTTTCTATATCTTAGGAATCAAGTCCAAAAGTTGGCCCCATGTCTGTTTTAGTATATAATTGCAAAGTTTCTGTATGGTTAAAAATGATGAAGAATAAAACCTTAAAACTGGTAGAACTTTCCAAAAATGTTAAGACAGAATGTAGCATGTTCGGAGTCATACAGGAGTGCAGTTCCTTCTGTGTTCACTATTGGGTTCCTCTCCCCTTGTGCTACTATGCACATCTCAGTTCTTCTCAGTGTCCTGCCTCGAGTCCGAAACTGCCCCACCACCAGTGGGGGTCTGTGTCTCATCGCCCCTCCCTCTCTCTCACAGGGACATACGGGGCATGATCACCTCTCATTCCTCTGACCACTTGAAAGTCTCCAAATACTGTCTTTAGCATGAGACCCTCATGTTTGCCCACCCTCCACGTCTCCTCAGGAAATTCGACTTCACCATTCCCTCCCTTCTAGGTGGCGATTTTCGAAACATGGTCTGAGAGTTCTTTTCTGGTGTTCATGTTTCTAACATGCCATGGTCTGTAATTTTGATTCTAGCAGGAATTAACAATCTCCTTGTTATAGTCCTAATTAGTTTTTCATCAAAAGCATTGTTAGGATCTATTCATTCCCCTATTCTGTTGAGGCTTTCCTCCCCCTCAGGTGACAAGCGAGAGTTGGGGTAGAGGTATTCCAAGGAGGGTTTAGCATTATTAAAGGCTCCAGGGACATATAATTTCCTCCATTCAATTAAGAATTTCCCCTCAAACTTTCCCAGTAGGAGCTAGGTGCTCTGACAGAGCTCCGTAAATAGCTCCCTATTTTATGGAAGACCACTACAGTGTCCTTCTCATTTGGGTTTCTTCCTGGGTTCTAGGCTTTGCAGAACAGCCAGCTATCACTGAGATAGAATACAAACCTGTCTTATGAAGCTCCCTTATCTACGTATCTAAGTAGGAATTCCTTTGTAACCTCAAAATGATTAAAAAGTGATAGAAAAAGCATACTTTGGCTTTACAGAAGAGAAATTGGATTTGACTGGCTGGTGTTTTGTTTCTGATTAGGCATTACAATTCGATGTCTTTGGTCCAGGCGAATGTGTAGTGTATGTCATAGTTGAAATGCAGTAGATCCAACTTATTCCTGGTCTTGCCAGGTTGAGATTCTTTCCTAAGAACGATTCCTTTTCTTCAACCGCTCACTGATTTTATTAACTCTTGTATAGCTCAAGAGGGGCCTGGGAAGGAATCCAAGAAAGGTCTGCAGTGCGATGGAGAAACTTAGTTCTGCGGTCTCGAATAGGGGTTCCTTTACTTTTTCTGTGTAGCCAGGTTCATAAGGGCCCCAAAAAGCATAGTATGATTATTTCTAAGTTCAGGGTCTTACCTGGGCTGGTTAGACCTGGCCAGGGAAAGAATCTAAAAGATTCACACATTTCTGGAGCTTGTATTCAGAGTTCTGAAACTTCTTATTGTCTGGGGTAAGTGGAGCCCTCCTTTCCTTATAATTACAAGAGCAGCAATTCTTTGAGTGGAGGGGTCTTCACTGATGTCAACTTACCATTTTTTCCTACATCTCAGAAAGTTTAACCTTTTTTGTGAGTAAGCTTGTTGTACAGGTTTTGCGTGAGTACCTCCATGGGCTCAAATATCTTACCTTCACTGCATCCCCAAACTTAGTTTAAAATATAGCACATCTACTTCCATCGCATTCCAGATACCATGTAGAGACAAAGGCTTTACCAGTTTGGTACCAACTCCAGCAGGTGTTTCAGATGCCACTCCAGAAGTTTCCTGGCAGAAGTTTGGGGAGAAAGTGCTGGGATGAGGACAGCTGTGAAGGTGTCTGTGGGGTGCTCACCTTGGACTTGTCAACAATGACAATGGTATAGGTCCTAGCAGGCAGCACAGTAAAGCTCCGGGCAGTACTGAGGGCATAATGGAGCCCTTTCTGTGTGTCAGCCGCTTGGGACACAAGGATGGATAAGACATGGTTGCAGCCATGGAGATTTTCCGGAGGAGAAATGCACAACCTTGCAGGAAGCTGGCTTGTGGTGCTGCCTCTTCCCTCTGTAGGTTGCAGATCACTGGATTCCAAGGGCAGGAATGCTCAGAGAAGCTCCACTAAGGGGCTTCTTGGGAGAACAGAAGTGTCTCATCAATGCACCTATCCACACCAGGTGGTGTTGCTTGGGATCCCGGTTTCAGGAGGTCATGGTGCTGAAATTTAGCTGTGCTAACTCTGGCCTGGGGCCATGGAGGGCACCACTGTCTTTTCTTTTTCCTCACTTTTATGTTTTACTTTTAAACACATTTTATTTTGAGATCATTTCAAATTTAGGGAAAATTGCAAGAATAATGTAAAGAACATTATACCCCTCTTATTGAGATTCACCGGTTTTTAACATTTTGGCATTTTAAAAAATATCTGGGCTGGGGATATAGCTCAGTGGCACAACATCTGCCTGGTAAATGTGAGGTCCTGAGTTCAAGTCCCAGTACCAAAAAAAAAATTGCCTGCCTATTGTATTATTTTTGGAATCACGTGAAGGAAGGTGTCATATTCTTTGGGCCTTGATTCTTGAATGTATATTTTTTAAGAACAAGGGTATTTTTCTAGATTACCAGAATATGAGGTGTGATCAACAAATATGGTGAATGCTTAAATTTAAAAATGTTCATTGTAATAAAAACACATTAATCATTAGTGCCCTCAGACTGTCCCCCTTACTTTGAATATTCTTATCCCTTTATTCTGGCCACTTTCTGAAGCAGTTGGGAAGTCTTCTCTCATGAATGTCTTTAGTTGTGTTGTGATAGCTGCCTCAACATCCTGAATGAATTCACAACATTTACCCTTATGATCATTTTGATTTTGGGGAAGAGCCTAAAGTCACATGGTGCCAGGTCTGGTGAATAAGGCAGAGCAGGACACATTGTAGTGTTTTTATTTGACTGAAATTGCCATAAATGTTTCCTCAATGAGGGATAATTAAACAATATGGTGAGTTTTTATATAAAAACCTATTAGAGTAAAAGACACATTACCATTAATTCAACTCAAAATACTTCCCATTGCTTTGAACATACTGTTGAATGCACCGTATTTTTGGCCACCCCTGTACAGTTGTCAAATAATAAGAAATTTAAAAGTAAAATAATGCTTTTATTTAATTGGCAGTCTATATTCTAATTTTGCCAATTCCTACAATAATGTCCATTACAGAACTATGCTTTCCTTGAGTACAGGATCCAATCCATGCTCCTGTGTTGTATTTAGATGTCCTGTCTTTCCCTCTTCTTTCAACTGAGAATAGTGGCTTAACCTTTCTTTATCTTTCGTACCATTGACATTTTTTCAAAACATAGACTAGTTATTTTATAGAACATTTCTCATTTGGGGTTTATCTGATATTTCCTATCATTAGATTCAGGTTATGTATTTATGGCCCAAATTCTATATGCATGATGTGTGGTTCTCAAAGTAATAACATCTGTAGACAAATAATTCTAGCTCATTGATAGTTTAATATGACAGTTTTTCCAAATTTATTTTTTCCATGTTTATCAGTATTATAAGAAGAACCCTTCCTTTCATTTGTTTATTTTTTAAAATTTATAATCAATATAGATACACAAATTTCCATTTTTTACAATAGTTATAAATGGTTACTTATTTTGATGTTTGAATAATCACACTTGGTCAGTTGGGAGCTTCTTTAAGCTGCTGTTGCATTTTTAAAATTATTTTTGTCCCATCTTCATTACTTTTTAAAGCGATTCTTTACTTTCTGGAGGAAAGATCTGTAATTATTCATCTCGCCATAGAGCTTCCTGGTTCTCTTTATTGGGGAATGGTATTTAGAAACCAAGATCTGAATGGTAGTATATACATTGCTACCAGGATGATATTTCTTCTAGTGGATGACGCTAGGGGATAAATTCTCTACGATCGCCTGCAGCATTCTACGGTCAGACTGCCAGGTTGTTCCTATAAGACTACAGTAAGTTTCTGACGTACAAACAAGTTTTGTTCCAGGAGAAAGTTTTTAAGTCGGATTTTTTTGTGAATACGGCAAAGTGAGTCTTATATACCTTTGACAAAAACACACAATATAAAGCATAAAAAAAAAAAAATCCAAAACAGAAATACTGAAAATAAACTATTTTTACTTTTACAATTACCTTAAAATGGCAAGGTAGACAGCGGAGCTACTTCCACGATTTGTTTTCATCCGGGAATGTTCCTAGTATGAGGCTGTTTGTCTCTGAAAGTTCGCAACGCAAATGTTCGTAAGTCGGGGACTTACTGTGTTCAGTATTTTCTTAACAGAAGTTACTTGGCCGTAATTTGTCACGGCATCAATTTTGGTATCATCTGCAGAATTAGTAGAGTAGCTATTCACGTCCATTTCCTTTTTCAAATCCTCAGGTCTACATTGTTTCAAATCCTTCTCCTCAAGTGGTCTTTAATTTTTTCTTATACCATATTATTTTACACTTTTTCTGTTTTTTTTCTCTCTCCTCTGTTATTTATTTTTGGGCTGATTATTTTGTTTTCTTCCCCTTTTGTATTTTGTCAGCTGTAAACTTTGTGTCCATTCTGATTACCCTAGAAATTTTAAAACAAATAGTTAATTTACTAAAGTCTAATCAGTATCCTTATTCCTTATCTTTTTTAGATCACTTTAACTATTATAATTCTTTCTCAACTAGTATATTAGCATTGATCATGTGTCTAAATCCCATCTTATTTTTAAAACTCCAGAAGATACTGGATACTTATTTTTAAAACTCCAGAAGATATACTATTACTATTGTTATCACAATCTTTATTTAGATTTATTCACATATTTACCACTAGCTTTATTGAATGCAGCAAAATATTACTTAATTTCAAATGTTTATAATAAAATGAAGACAGACCAGAAATTAATAATTGAAGCATCCAGTTTAACAATATATGAAAAACAGTAGAATTAATCTAAAGAAAACAGAAAGAATATAATATATAGAATTACATCATATTTATATATTGCATACATATATGCTATGTGGGAATCTGTCCCAGGGAATTGGTTTTAATCAGCTATGGAACCTGACTTAGTGGTCTCTGTGAGACCGTTGCCTTCATGTCTTACACTGGAGCTTAAAGTCTGCTATTGGTCAGGAAGAGGAAGTAGATGAAAGTAAGCAAGCTCAAGCCAGAACCTCATGAAAATGGACCAAAATCCATGTCGGTTCTTACTTCCTCTCACATTGGCAGTGTGAGTATCTTGCAGAAGGTGAGGCCACTTGTCATGAAGCTAAACATACACACCTGGCCCAGGATTCAGAGGCGCTAAGGGAGGATCAGAGGAAGGTAGAAGCGTTGCTGGGCCCAACGCTCTTCTTACCGCTTGAGTCAGGAGATCAGCAACATCGTGCATGACCACTACAACGTGACTCAACTGTCCTTCACAGTGTCCCAAGATATTCCTGTGACTCACTCAGACGGGAGCACCCAGGAAAAGGAATTCTTACAGAATTTACAAGACATAGTTTATCTTAGCTAAAGGGACATAGTACAAGGGGAAAAATTGTAAATAATCCTTTTATTGCAAACTTTTAATCTAAATTTTTCTTCTGTTTGAAATATACCCTGTTTAATCACTCTTAGTAAACTTTTTCTGTGTTTATGTGAAAAAAAATTAATCTTTGCCCAGTTTTAGAAAGATATTTTCACTTGGCATACAATTCTAGACTAACTTTTTGGTTATTCCTGCGAAGAATTTAAAGAGAACTTTTCCCACTGATTCAGCATGTCGTTGTTTTTGCTGGGCATTCAGCAGTCGGTCTGATCATCATCCCTCTGAAATGATGTAAGTTTTTTCTTCTGGTTAGATGTAAGATGTACTTCTTGTCTTTGGTGTATAATATTTTCACAGTCATGTGACTAGTGTGCATTTCTTTTTATTTATTTGAGGTCAGGATATGCTCGCTTAAAATCTGATTTATAGTATTGGTAAAATCTCTCATTCACCATTGTTATTATCATTTTTACATATTTTCTTTACTGCATCATCTTTTTTATTTTCCTTTCAGGCCTTCAATTGAATTTATATTAGAGTATGTAAGAGGTTTTCATTTTCTTTTTTGCTATTAAAATTTAATTTAATTGCATTGTGACTAGAAGTTACAAACTTTGAAATTTTTTAAATGTGTTGACTGTTTTTGTGACTGAGTTTGTGGATTCCAAAGGTCTGAAAGCAAAGTAGTTTCAAAATTTTGTCTCATTTACTGATTTAGGTGTTCTTATCTAGAATTATATTTTATGAAAATTCCAAATGGTGACCATAAGATAATTTTACTACCTACTGCATCTAACACAATGTCAAGAGCGCATACTTGCTTGACAGACAAGTGGAATTCTGGTCCTAGTTCAGCCACCTAACAGCATCTTGCTGGCATGCTTTTAACTCTTCTGGGAGGTCTGTGTACCAGTTTGCTGCATTCACCATGAAAGAGAACTTGAACGAGTTGATGACTTTCCTTGGAGTCTGCCTGTGTGCAAGCAGGGATCCTTACTATACTGGCAATGTAAGGTTCCTGGTAAAAGATCTCAAAAAGTTTGTACTAATTTTTGCAGAGGGTAAGTGTGTACTTCTTTAATTATTGTTATTTATCCAGAAAATATAACAGAATAATCAGAACTGATTTGTAAAGCCTGCTTTGTCACTTTGTAGTCTATTGAAGAATTTGAAATAAAACTTTTAATGACTGAGTGAATCTTTATAAGAGAATCTGTATGAGTCTTTGGCCAGTTGGTTGTAGTCAGTTCAAACTCTGTAGGGTGGAAATCAAAGGACTGGAGTCACCATTTCAAAGGGTGAAAGCTTAACCCCAGGACAATGATATTCTTGGGCTATAGATTGCAACTGGGTTGGCAATGTCCCAAGGGGGCTCTTACTCCAGCAGGGAGTAAGAGGCACCAGGACCTAGGGAACCCTTTCTCATCCCAGAGAATCATGGACATTTGCTGGGCCTACTATGAAGAAATTAATCTCCACCCTAATATGAGAGAGAGAGGGAGAGAGAGAGAGAGAGAGAGAGAGAGAGAGAGAGAGAGAGAATTAGTTGTGTGGGGATCTCCTAAACGACAGATGGAGAGATATTGCCTAGGATGACTAGCTGTAGAAGTGCTGGTCTGAGCACTGAGAGATCCTTTGGAGTTTATATGCAGACAGCCAGACATTTGATGAGCTCTTACTTAAAGTCAGTCATCTCCTCACCATCACCATAATCATCATCATCATCCCCAGGACAATGATCCTGTGTGCGCATTTATGCTCACTAGTCCTCTCCCCAACTCCGGTGAGATCTGCCCCCTCTGGTCCCATATGAGGTATTCCTTGTTTTGTTAAAACATGTAGGTTAACTGTCTTTCTTCTGTTGTTTTCTTCCTCTTCTTTCTTTTTAAAATAAACTACAAACTGGGTGTAGAATCAGGTTCATGTTGGATCGGGGTAGGGGGTTGCTTTACATTTGAATACTTTGAAGAATTCATAGCAGCTTAGCCAAGATACCCATTTCCTCCCATAACTCACATGATTATGCTAATTCAGAAGGAATGTGTTGATGCACTATTAAAAAGCAGGATCTGTTTTCAGCTTCTGGGTAAAGAGGAGAGCAGCAGCCTTTGGTGGCCGTGTCAGTTCTGCCTGTATCATTATGTGCAGATGTGCCAGCTGCCAGTAGGCATTTTCTCTCTGATAGCGCTAACCACTTAACCGTGGGTCAGTGAGGTGCAGCTCTCAGCCAATAGATCTAATTGCAATCCTTCTATGTTCCCAGTGATTGCAGGTTTCTCCAGCTCTATAAACAAATAGTAATCAACTAAACCTGTTACCTCTGAGTAGAGATGTCACGATATGAAATATTAACTGTTCAAAATACAGTAATGATGGTTTTAAACTGCATTTGTTTCTTGAAAATAAAGAAAAAACTTAAAAAAGAAGGGAAAATCAGAAGCTCAAGGATTGGAATTCTGAAGGACACTCTGGCTCTTTTCCTTCTACATAATAAAAAATTGCATATGTATACGATATGTTTTATGTGGTCAGATACAGCGTAAATATTGTGTACATCTTTTGCTGGAGTAACAATGCATTAGCAGCATCACAAATAAGCTCTGCCTCAGCATCTACATTTTTA
Organism: Chinchilla lanigera; assembly: GCF_000276665.1. Taxonomy (NCBI): domain Eukaryota; kingdom Metazoa; phylum Chordata; class Mammalia; order Rodentia; family Chinchillidae; genus Chinchilla; species Chinchilla lanigera. The sequence continues at coordinate 23,644,853 of NW_004955424.1, forward strand.
TGACATTTTTATGTTAATGCAAGTCAAACTTCTGTTTTGTGATGTATCTAATCCACCCCAAATTAATCCATTTGTATTCCTATAATCCAATCAGCTGCAGCCTCCCCTGCTGAAAAGTTAGATGTAAAGTCCAAGGCAGAAATATGCCAATAAGTCTGGGCCCCGAGAGGCTTTGCTTTTAGAAGGTGACTTTCCTCTTTGGCAGACGGAGGCAGTGTGGGTTCGGGTGGGCCGCTCTGGCGAGGAGTAGATGTGGAACAGGGATGGAGGAATAATCCTAAGGGAGAGAAGTAACAGTGTGGATAATAACACATCTTTGCACATTTTATTTTATTATTTAACTTTATTTTTGGTGCTGTTTGATAACGGTTCTATCCACTCCGACTAATAATCTCTGCTGTGTTTCTTAATCTTCTGCCAGGTGTTTCATTAGGTGCTTAGTGTATAGTAAGCATTTTGCTGCACCTTTATTGAGCATCTAATGTTTACAACTTATATGCTACATTTACTGAGAGACTAGTGTGTAGAATATGTATGTCAGAAGCAGAAACCAGGTTTTATCTACCTCTGTGTTGTCCCATAATTTCCCAATGAGGATAGAATATGAACTAGAAGTTGTTTGTAAATTTTAGGTGATGATAAAATCCTTAAGATGGATAAATTCTTACAAGAAAATGCTAAGGGGATGTTCAGTGTAGTGGGAGAAGCATTAAATTACAAAGTCTTGAGTCTAAGTAGAGTTGTATATTGATAAGAAGTCCATACTTTTGATATTAAAGAAGATATAGGGTCAGGGATACAGCTCAGTGGCACAAGTGTCTGTCTGGCAAGTGCAAGGTCCTGAGTTTGTTCCTCGTACCAATAAATAAATAAATACATAAATAAATTTTTAAAAAATAGAAAAGAAGATATAAATAAATGGAAAAATACCCCATATTTACAGGCTGGAAAGAAGAATATTTTCAAGATGTCAAAACTACCCTAAGTGAGCTATAGACTTATATAATCTTTGTCAAAATCTTAATGCCATTTTTTGCAAAAAGATAGAAAACCTGTCTTAAATTTAATAATTCATATGAAATCTCAAAAGATCCCAAATAGCCAAAATAATCCCCTAAAATAATAAAACTGGAGGAGTCATACTTCTTGATTGCAAAATTTATGATAAAGCTAATCAAAACAGTATAGTTCTAGCACAGAGGCAGTCAGACCAACAGACAGTGTAGAATAGGCTGTCGAGAAATAAACCCCTGCATATACATTTGGATAATTTTCAGGGAAATCAAGTCCATTTAATGGATAACAGATAGGCTTTTCAACAAATGATGGTGAGAAAAGTAGGTATCTGAGTGTAAAACAATTACTTTAGACCCTTACCTAACATTACATACAGAAATTACCTAAAAATAGGTCTCTGATTTAAAGTTATAAAACCCTTAGAAGAAAACATAGAGCAGAAAGTTTACAGCGTTGGATTTGACAGTGATTTTTTTTTTTGGATATCCCATCAGAGTCACAGGCAACAAATGAAAAAATAAATTGGACTTTACAAAAGATGAAACATTTTGTATAGCAAAAGATAATGGAGTGAAAAGGCAACTAAAGAATAGGAGAATATATTTGCAAATCATGTATCTGCTAAGGAATTAATATCCATAACATGCAGAGAACTCTTAAAAGTCAACAATAATTTAAATAATCCAATTAAAAAATAGGCTAAGGATTGGACCTTTCTCTAAAGAAGATACATAAAAGGCCATTAAGCACATGAAAAGATGATTAATATCAACAATCACTAGGAATATACAAATTGAAACATGAAACACCACCTCATGCCTAGTAGGACGCTTACTACCCCCCCATACACAGAGTAATAAGGATTGGCAAATGTGTGAAGAAATTGGATCTCTTATGCGTACTTGGGAGAAATACAAAATGGTACAGCTGTTATGGAGAACAGTATGGGGGGGGTCTTCATAAAACTGAGAGCAGATTCCATACAATTCAACAATTTTATTTCTTGGTATATATTAAAAAAATGAAAAGTTGAAATATGAAAGTAACTCAAGTGTTTTTAAATGAATTACTGGATAAGCAAAAATGTGGCATATACATGTAATAGAATATTATTTATCCTTTACAAAGAAGAAAGTTGTGATCTATGTTGCAATATGGATGAGCTTCGAGGATGTTATGCTAAATGAACGAACCATCTTAAAATGACGAATACCGTATTATTCCACTTTCAGGAGGTGCCTCGAGTAGTCAGTATTATAAAGACAGAAAGGAGAAGGGTGGTTTTCAGGGATGGGAGAGGGAGACTTGGGGAATTATTGTTTAGTAGCTTCAAAATTTCAAGTTTTTTTGTTTTGTTTTGTTTTTTTTCCGGTACAGGGAATCGAACTCACGACCTTGTGCTTGCTAGGCAGGCGCTGTGCCGCTGAGGTAAATCCTCAGCCCCCAAATTTCGGTTTTTTTTTTTTTTTGTTTTTGGTTTTTCTCTGGTACCGGGAACCGAAATCACGACCTTGCGCTTGCCAGGAAGGCGCTTTTGCCACTGAGCTAAATCCCCAGCCCACCAAATTTCAGTTTTGAAAGACAAAAATAGTTCTAGAAATGGATGGAGGTGGTGTTTGCACAACAATATAAATATAATTAATAGGACTGGTCTGTACACTTGACATGGTTACGATAGTTAATTTGATGTTATGTGTATTTTACTACAATAAAAAATGAAAAAGAATGGGGCAAAGGCCTATGCTTTTAAGGCCTATATGGTTCAATGAATATGCTGTCTTAAGTTTCAAATTTCCACCCTACTGCTTACCCACTGAGGAAAGTGACCTACCTGTTTCATGTCTTAGGTTTTCTTATCCATCAAATTTGTAACACTTAACTGGTGCGATTGTTGAGAAATGTTGAGCTAAGCTATGTAAAAATTGTCTAGTACGTAAAAAGAGCTCAGTCTGTGTTATCTGCTGGCATTGTTTTCTCCAGAGTTTTGAAATTTAGAGCTGTGAGAGTTCTTGGAGCTCAGCTTTTTAACTTTACAGGTGAAGTGGACTGCATGACTGGGGCTCGGAAGGTCTCAATGTCTTATAATCATGCAGCTACATGGGACAAAGCTTATAGAAGAGTCTTGGTCTCCAGCCTTCCTGGACAATGGCTTTCCAGTGTATTTTGCGACTGCTTGCCTTGCATAAAATGACTCAAAAACATGGCTACGCCTTTATTATTGCCTCAGACTCGGAGCTCAGGACAGGTGCCCCCTCATTGCCCTCTAGCTTGGTTGACTCGGGACAAAGGGCCACGTTGTCTCCTGCCAGCCTTCAGTGACTGACTTCAGGACCAAATGTGGCTGGCATGAGCCCTTCTCCTCAGTGCTTCTTCTATCCATTCCAGCCCCTACGGGTTTTCAAGGACAACTCAGCAGACATATACCTGGCTGCTATCTGAGAGAAGTCGAGGAGCTTCCAGGAAACAAAGGCTAGATTTCGCCATCTTTTTTTGCTTGTCTGTTTTTGAGCTGGGTCTACCTGACTGCGAACACCTGGCTAATGTGTGGTCAGTCTATTTCAGGAAGGGAGGAAAAGAAAAGTGGTCTTAGCTTGGACTGCAAACCAATGACTGGGAATTATTTTTTGTCTTTCATTTCATAATTTTGGCTCCCTGTAAAAACAGCTTCCACTTATGCGTGATTCTTTGTTTCACCCTCATTTCCCCTCCTCGATTCACTTCCTGTCTTTGTCTGTGAGGTTATAAGGTTGTTTAGACTCTGTCAGGAAATTGTAGGAAAGAGGCTCCTGCTGACTGGGATCACAGGATGGAAAGTTCTTCCTTAAGCTCTCTGGCATGATACAGGACAGAATCTTCCTCTGATTTTTATTTAACTCGAGTGGGTCCATGTGGTTCATATTCAGAGGAACATTGTCAGTTATTTTTATGAGCGAAGAGAAAACACTGGTGGTGGTGGTGGTGATTTGTGTGTGTATGTGTATAGGTGGAGGCGGGCTCGAAGGGATGGAATTGGCTTGAAAATCTGCAGTGGGCTCTTTTCTCCTTTAACACTGATGCTGGGTAATTAGCAAAATGCGCACAGGGTTTTATCCATATTCATGCGCCCTTTCCCACAAGCATAAACAATCCAGTCTCTATTATTTCCTTGCGTGTGCGGCTCCCCCCTCTCCCTGCCACCTGCAGAGCCCTGTGCTGCTCTGTTCACATCATCCTCACTCTGGGTGGGGGTGGGGGAGCCTCCCCTGGCCAGGGCACGGGCGCGGGTGAGGGACTCCACAGGGAACAGAAGGGGCTTCTCACCAAGGCAGTCTTTGTGGCTGGCTGGAAACTTCAACAGTGTGCATTCACAGTGTGCATTATACAAGTCCTCACTGGGAGGACCCTGAAGAGTAGGTAGGGTTGCATAATTATTCCTGTGTGATAAAGGAGAAAATGAGGCACAAAGACAGGGCTTTGGTTTGCTCTTCCAGATCTGCTCCCTGAGTGGTTTGTCCAATCCTTTGCCCTGCTAGGCTCACCTAGGAGGACTCCTTCATTGGTTTCCCTTGTCTCTGGCTTCCAGGGGCAAGGGGTAGCTTTGCCCTAAGATTAGAAGACACAAAAAGACCTAGGTGGTGTTCGTGTTACCAGATATATGGTGTTGGTGTACCTGTGTTCCTCTATGGCCATGCTGCTGTTGGCATGTGCTTTTCTACACCTATGTGCCTCCATTTTCTAGCTGGCTTGTTGTACCATCTTGCCCTGCTCAGACAACGGGTGGTAAAGAATTCTTGTGGATGTCAGCCACTTGGTATTTCTTACTGGTTCCATTAGTCTGCCCACACCCCTGTAAGAAGCAGTATCTGTATGCTCCTAGAGTGAGGAGCTGAGTCCTGTACGGGCCTTGCCAGTGACCACATGCTAGAAGGTGGAGCCCAGCACCCCTCTTTGCTCAGCAGCATTGTTTCTATTAGGCCATGAGGTCCCATCACTGCCTCACGGCATCCTCTTTGTCCTACTGCAGCAGGTTGTGAAACCACCAGTACATAAGAGATCTGGACCCTGTCCCATCTTTCCCGCTCTGTGAACATGTATTGGGTTTCATGGGCTGACTTTTCTTTGTAGAGGTGAGAACATAAGTGTGGTCATAGACAGTATGAATAGTAGGAAGGAAATTAATTTTTTGTCTCGTTCTGATGTTTTAACCTGTCTGTGCTGCCATAGAGGAAGAGCCTTGTTCATGCACAGAGTACCAGGAGACCGGGTGGAGCCATCCAGTCAGAGGTAGCAGATGATGATCATGTCCATTCATTCTTAATCCTAATCTTTCCCTGCACTTGAGGACTTGCCAGCATCTCTAAATCATCTGTTGGAGGTGTGACTACTGTTCTTTCCTCTCTCTTCACACGTGATGCACAAGCAAACTGCTCAAATAGTCCACTTCATGCTATGACAAAGTGAGGTCAGTCTCCGCAACACTCATCAGATTTAATAGTCCCTGGCTCTCCCTTCCCTCACCTGGTGCACAGGTGGAGACAACAAACCACATGCTTCGAGGGCTCCCAGGGTGAAGGGTGCAAGCAAACCAAACTGTGCTGCTCTGTATTCTTGCGTTCTTTGAAAAGACATTCAGTGCAGAGCTGCACATCAGTTACATTCTTGTTTGATAATTATTTGCCACAGGCTTACTGTGAACCCGGTACACAACAGGTTCTAGAAGGGTCACTGAAGGAACATGTGATATAGTTCTTGCCTTCGGAGGACTTTTACATTTATTAGGGAAATATGGCTTATCTGGGGAAAAGCCCATAGACAGACAGATAAGAGAATGTATATGCAGATGCTGAAGCGATCAGTTAGGCATGTCGGCTATGGTTGTGATGTGAGGAAGTTGGTCAGGAAGGCGGGGGAAAGCCTCATGAAAGAGCCTCCAGAGTAGTGGGATAGTTGGACACACTGATAATTACATCTCATATGACCACAGGATTCTCTTCTTTGGGGTTCAGAGTCATTTTTCTGGAAAGGGGGCATATGTGTCCTGAATTCTGTCTTTTCATCCATCAAGTATTTTCCTCTCCAGAGACACTGTTGCCGGTGCTGCGGTCCCTTTTGGCTTAGGGAGTCTTTTCCTATCCTATGTGATAGAAAGGAGTGGAAGGTGACAACATGCTTTCCAGTGGTGAATAAAGTATTTTCATGAAAAGCCATTTATATACAGACACTGGGTTACCAAGTTTATTCTTCCCCTAACACCCCAAAGGCAGAGAGTAACTTGAAAAAATCACTAAGAAGCCCTTAACCTTGTAACATACAGTTTTTGCTAAAAATATATATTAATAATATATTATTGAGCCAGCATAGATGAAGAAGCCAGGGAGGGAGGAAGCAATAAGAGTGTGAGCGAGGTCAGTGCTCTTTGCCCGCAGACTCTACAATCAATAAGATCTGGTCAATAACTGCTTTATTACTGCACTACCACCCGGAGCAAAATCATTTTTAAATTAAGAATATATTTTGCAAAACTGAATTAACAATATTGAATATTTTGCTCTTTGATATGACTAGCCTTCAAAATCAAATTATTAAGTATGGAAAATGCTTACCAGGGGAAGTTTTTCTCCCTTCTTCTCCCCAGTTTTTCAGCCGCATTCCCCCTCTCCTTTCCCTCCTGCTCAACTCCACTCCTCTGCTCTCCCCAACCCCCACATTACAGCTTGGGAAAGAAACAACAGCAGATTTTTAAGATCTCCGGCACAAATGTGGATGTAAATTAGCATTGAATCCAGCACATGAAAATTAAGAAAGGAAGACACATTTGGTTGAGTCCAACAAAACTGTGCATTTCCTCTAAAAGAAAGGACCGAATCGAGAAAATTGGGAATTTTCCACTGGACTAAGAACTGATGCCAAAAAATCAACCTTTGGACTTCTATAATCTCTGGCAAGCAGTGAAATCTCACCATCACTCCCCTCCCACCTCTCACCCTCAGTTACCCTGGCTCCATCGCCTCTGTCTTCTCCCCTCCTTTCTCCACAGATGGAGGGGACAGAGGACAGTTTTCCATGACTCATGTACAACTTTACAGCATCTGTAAGGCCAAATCCACCCCGCCAAAAATCTACAAGGAGCTTCTGAGTAGCTGTGTTATACAAAAGTGGGCTGTGAAGACAAATGTGGACTGCAGCTCTGGGAAGTGCTAAATGATGTTATCAGAATTGATCATACAGCATCTTGCTCATGTGAAAACCTAAGGGTGTGGTGTTCACATTTTCCAACATAATAAGCTCCTCTCAACTCTGCTGTCTTCTTAGGCCACTTACCGCTGTTTGCCATGAGCAATTAAAATCTTCTGCATATAAATTGTGGGCTATTGAGTTTGGCTTATAAAATAATAAATTACAACAGACAGAAGGAAGTTTTTCCGTATTATTTCTTGTGCAGAACTTCATTATTGTGTTCTCAAATTTTTGGAAAAACATAATGTCAATCAGGCCATGCAATGGCACGTTGATTTACTAACCGTGTCAGATGATAGATCTATACTCTTTGAAAAGGGACATTTGTTCAGAGTATTGGAGAGAGCGATGGGGCTGGAGAAGGGAACTTTTGAAAAGAGGAAGGGACCTAGCAATGCTTCTGTGCATTATCTGATTTAACTCTTCTGATAACCCTTGGAAGGCAGGTGATACTGTTGCTTTTACATCAGCACTTAGTTGGTTTAAGTAACTTGCCCAGGTCAGGCAGCTGGTAAGTGGTGGAGTTGGAAGTCAATTTCAAGCAGATGTGACTAAATTCTATGCTCTTTCCAGCACCCTATACTGTCTTTTATTTATTTATTTACTTAGTTTTGGTTTTTTTCCCGTACTGGGAACCGAACTCACGGTCTTGCACTTGCCAGGCAGGCGCTGTGCCACTGAGCTAAATCCCCAGCCTCTATGCTGTCTTTTAAAGACTATGTTTAAGTCTGTTGCCCAGCAAATGAATTTGATCAAATATGAAACGTCTAAGATATTTAGTCAATGATTTTAATATTTAACATAGATTACAGATCCATTTGAGAAACTATGCAAGGTAGGAGACTTCTTCCAGTAAAACACGCACACACACACACACACACCCATAAAATAATTTCAGAGAGCACCCAAGTTTTCTGAAGTCCAATAAAAGTCTCCATATAAAGGTCCTTTGTGCTGAATGTCCTAAAAGAGAGGCACTCCATAAATCCAACGTTCCTCTAAAGAGGCTCGGAGGACTCAATGGGAAGAGTTTCTCTTTGATATTAGGCCTGAAGGCAGTAAAAACAGAGGATGAGTCTGAGCTGTGGTTAGCTTTGTTCCAGTGTGCCCAGGTCTGGGTCATCCCTAGAATTTGGTGGCTGTGGGTCACAGTGGTTTGTAGAGGCCTTTGGAGAAAGGTTTCAGTCTGGTCATAGTGAATCTCTACTGTCCTACAAAAGCCATGGGACCTCCAGTGGGAGACTGGGCCTGTTATTTAAATAAGTTCTCTCCTTGGTTTCTGATGCTTCTGGAAAATTGAGGTGAAATTTTTCCTTTTTCCTTTTTGTTCAGTAATCATTTTGGGGACCCTATAATATGTTGAACATGGTGCTATGCAACAGAAAAACAAAAATAAAATCCCAGTTGAATGAGAGCTTGCGGACATTTTACTTTATCTTGGCTGAATCTCAAGACTGGATTATTGATGGAGGGGCTTGACAAGATGATAAAGAACTGAGTGAGGAAGACCAAAAGCCTGGTCCCACTTCTGGGTCCCAAGCCTCTCTCAGAACCCGAGTCTTGCCTCTGGGTCTGCCGTGACAATTTTATGCTCCGCACTGCTCCAATGTGTTCAGTTCCATGTATGCTCATCAAACAGTCACTCTGTGTGGTGCTGGGGGACTTAAAAGGAGGTGGTCTTGAGGCTGAGTCTGCCCCCAAGGAACTGGTATTCACCTTAGATCACCACAGTGTTCCCCAGGAGATGGTTCAGGTGTTTAGGAAATGCTGATGAAACCTCAGAGCCATGTGGGAAAAACTAATGATTGGCTTTTCAGTTCACATTGGTGTTGTCCTCAGGTAACTTAAATCATTTGCAAAAGGGAAGGTGACTAAGAGATGGGAGGAGGAGGGAGGGAAGCAGAGGGGATGAAGAAAGAACTAGGATGTGTTATGTACCTGTACTGACTTCCCATGAGGAATGCAGTCATTATGTACTGCAAATGTGTACTAATAAAAATAAAAATTTAAGAAAAGAGCATCTGAAGGAAGCCTCAAGGATGGGAAGTGCTAAACTGCTATTAGGTCTCAGTATTCACATAGGCTAGAAATGGTGAACCTTTCAGAGACAAGTGCTCAAACTGCAACCCAAAACCCACTTGTTTATCGCAAAGTGCCAACACTGCAATTAAACCTGAATACTGAGGTTTTAGATTAGAAAAAACAACTCATTCCCTAAGATCTTTTGTCTTAAAAGAAAAACAACACACATGCCACAGATTTGCCACCACTGAGATAAACAATTAGTAGACTGAGGGTACTTTTTAAATGTGCAGAGCAGAGGAGAGATTATTGGTGGAGGCGTCTTAACCCAGTATTTCTTAAAGACATTAGACATTCTCATCTGCAAGCAGTGTGCACTCTCATCTCCATGATGGATAATGGATGGGAGTCTTTGACTCAGTGACAGGGAGGTATTAAATTATAGGGACTACTGTGTCATTTCTTTTTTTGTTATGAAGGATTTAAAAATCACTTTGTCCCCTCTATAGTTTGAATAGCTCAAAGGTAGAGAATACATTTGTGCATTGCTTCATTGGCTAAATCCATATCAGTGGTTATTTTTTAAGATAAAAACTGAAGCATCTCCTTTTTTAATATGTAGTTTTACTTTACTTTTAGAAAATTCCCCAACTGAAAAAAATTGACATCCTGGTAACTCAATTATCCAGGCCTTTCCCTCTCTCCTTTTGAGTACAGTACTGACCTCTAGAAAGCCATCACATGGTGAAGCAGCTGATCCAGCTTGTAGGGTGCAGGACTAAAGATTTTCAGAATCCACAGGGGAAGGCTGAGTTCTGGGAGGAATTCAAAGATCCATAAGAAGATGGTGTTGGAAACCGCATGTCACAGAATAGAAATAACTCAGGATTAGAACATGACTGTTGGTTCTTCCAGATGCCTATGCAGGTAAATGTGGAGGCTGTGATTAGGGAGTGATGATCTGAGTGCTAGAAAGCTGTGGAACCTCCATGAACCTCACACCAAATCCTGCCTCACCCACCAAGAGATTTTTGCCCATCTAAGCACACATATCCCTTCATCCTCTGATTTTCACAGAACTCACCACTCATCCTAGCACTTACTCACATGCCAGCCTTTCCTGTTATTTAAGGGTGACAAGCACATATGGCTTGGCTCCTCAGTCGAAGTGTATGACTATGCAAGTTCAAAAATCCTTTTATGTAGTCCCTGCATTTTGGTGTAGCTGATGCTCCCTTAATGTTTACAGAATTGCACTTAACTGAAGCAAATTGACATATTCACCCTAGATTTCTGAAATTTCGCCACCCCAAAGCTGCCTTGAAAATTTCCCTTTCCTTGTATCTTTGTCTGTCTCCTAGTGCTTCCCTTAGGCCCAAAGGCCCTGTGTATCCTCACTTTCAGGGACTGCTGGAAAGACACTAATTCTCACAGGTCACTTGTTGGCCTTTCTTGCTTAGATCCCTTTCACTAGCATTGCCACCTGATTCTTTTCCTTTTATCAAATGGAGGTTGGAGCTGTTTCCCCTAATTTAGACCATGCCGGTGGATTTGCCAATACCTCCTCTTGCCCAGGACACTGGGATGGCTGTCTCCACCGATGCAGAATGTGCACAGTCTGGGCTGCTTTCCCTGCCCTTCTAGAATGGGTAGGGATAGCAGATCACAGTGGGGCTGATCTTGCATGGAAAACAGCAGCCTCCTGAATCCGTAGGGACCTGTTCCGATGCCCATCAGTTTGATGTAGCTGCTGTTCTCATCCCTGTGGGGCCCCAGGGTTCTGATGCAAGTCCTGCTTCCAGTGAGTGACAGGTGCGACCAACGGCTGCATGAGTTATTTCCTTTGGAAACCACAGCTGTGGCTGAGGCCAACGGATGGCAACGGTGCCACTGGGCTCTCTGGGAGCAGTCCGCTTGGCCATCTCCAGCCTCAGGAAAGGGCTTTTCAACTTGATGAAAATAACCCAGGAGGCTGGGTTTCGGTGGAAACAGAAAGTATCCTAGAGAGACAAAGCACTCAGCAGGGACAATAGAGTGGGACTTCAGTGCCAAGATTTTGGCATAAGACAGGCTGGTTTCACATCCAAGCTCTGTCACATTCTAGCTTTGTTACTTGAGCTATTTTTGTCAAACTTCTTTGAGCCTCAGTTGCCCATTAGGTAAAGTGGGGGTAATGTATATTTTAGATGTTTATTGTAAACATGGACTGAGATATAGCATTAGAGCATTTTGTACTGTGTCTGACACATTTGATCTTCAATATTTTTAAGCTTTTATTGTAATTGTTATTGCAGAAGGTCGGACAGAATGTGGACTGACTCCGGCAGTTCCCAGCATTCTTCAGTCTGTCTTGCTGTCTGGGTGACTAGGAGTGACATGGTACCTGCATCACCACTTGTCCTGTAAATACAGTGTAAGGCTCTTAGGATGGTACCTGGCCCATAGGATTAGCTTTCAATATTTTTATCATTATCACTGTCTTTATTTGTTAAGGTCCATGAGTACCATCCTAAAATGTTGCCACAGAATTACCCTGTTGTGGTTTAGTTCTTGAATTTGGTAGGGCACCAAAGTGAAGAAAGTGGCCATAGCTATTTCTAGTTAGTTGGATATTTGCAATATTTTACTCTCGAATTAATTCTTTACACAGGATCAAAACGGCTAGAGCCATAGAGATTTCTGCACAGAACCCAGTGCCGTTTGACTGGTGTAGCACTTTAAACTGTAGGTCATAGAATCACCTGCTACAAGAATGTGTTCTTGAACGATGGATGCCTTTGAACCCAAGGGGGCTTACTGGCCAATTTCCACAGTAGGTTTTAATGGTTTAAGTTACCCCACTTTTGGTGAGCATTTGAATATTGTAAAACATTAGTGAAGAGATAAACATTAGTGAAGAGATAAACTTGTATTTAAAAGGAATGAAAATATTAGAAAACCCCAAACTGAGGAATGAACACACTTGGGATGGATGAGGGAGTCATTTCTGATAAATCAGTAGGTTCATGCTTTCCATGTTCCATTAAACGCTTCATTCCTATATCAGCAGGTTTTTGTCTATGCTCATCTTCTCATGCTCTGCTTAAATATGGTTCCTGGATTGTGTTTCATGTCCCGAGGCATACAAACCAGAGGGAAGGAGCCAGAACTCTGATTCTCAGCCTGGCATGGAAGGGACAGCTTTAGTTTATTTTAAACATTAACCACCCAGTGGAACAGTAATTTGTTTCTGGATTTTAGCACATTTGTTGTTTTCTAATACCTTTTTGAGAGTTGGGATAATTCTTTCCTTTTTTCCTTTAGATTTACATAGAGAGAGTTGAAGAAGACATATTGCTGGTAACAGCTATAGGATCAACAAGATCTCAGAAGACCAGTACCTTAAAAGAGTGTATTAGAAATACAGCCACAGTGATGATAACTTTCTCTTGACTCCTAAAAGTCTAGATTCTCTGGGTGCATCTCTGTCTTAGAGACAAGTTTAAGTTAAAGGCAGAATGAGATTTGTAATGAATTCTTTAGAATATCTAACCCCAAAGTTGCTATTGTACAATATGGAGTCACTATTCTCACACAGGCAAGGGCTAGAATGAAACCAGCAGGGGTGTGAGATGGATCCTAAGGCAGGCAGAGAAAGGTGGAAAGGAGAGATTGGACTCTACTGGTAAAATATAGCCCTAGGGATCTTCGTGACAGCCAGGTCTAGGGAGGAATTCTTAAAACCCAGAAGGAATGGGCAAAATGTGGATCTACTAGAAAGGCAAGTGAATCCACTTCTACTTCACACATGTGTAGAGCTCATGTGATTGTGTAAATGAGTTTGTTATTAAAGATAAAGCTAAAAAAGAAAAAGACATGAGTAAGGAGTTTGGAAAGGACAAATTCTTCTACTGAGGAAGCCAGTTCTGTAAGATTTATTATAGATGCCCATGGCTAATGAGAACTTTGCATGTTGCCCAGCTTTACTCTTTGCTTTGGACTAGGTCTACTTTTGGTTCCTCTAAAAGGAGAAATTATTTTGCCTTCACATATCCCAAGGAGACACTTTGTAAATGGTGTTTGGTATCTCATACCCAAGAAGTTCTTCCTACAGTCTAAACCATATTTTTCTTGCTATGTGTTAAGTTTCTCCCCTTCTTGAATTGTCCTCATTCTTTTCTCATGGATCTTCTTATCTTCTCTTTTGTAAGACCAACACTAATTACTTCAGTTCTTTTCCAAGGAGATGATTTCTCCCAAACCTTGTGTCAGTTTTGAGTGTATCTCTACGCTCACATAGGTATTTTTGTGGCTAGAAGGAGAGTCCTTCTGGGATGATATTTTTACCCCGGGGTGGATCTGTGCTGTGAATAACCTGAGCCATTCTGGAACCATCCCCAGACCGGGCAGGTGGCAGCCCCATTTGCTCTTTCCCAAGCGCCAAGGCAGAGAAGCAACTCTGGCTCCTTCTCTCTGGACCGCGTGCCTCCGGAACACGAAACTCAGTCACAGACACCATATTTAAACAGAGCAGGGAAAGGACAAAAATAGACTAAAAACCTGTCCATGTGGGCCAGGAAAGCTGCATTTCCAATATGCTGTTAACAAGACCCTGCTGAGATTCAGACAGCAAGTAGGGTAGAACCTGGATGGTGAGCAGCACCCCCAACCTCTGATTCTTTCCTAGGCACCAGTGTGCTGAGCATGTGCAAGGGGCCAGGCCTGGGGCAGGGATCAATAAAGCAAGGCTTTTTCCTACAGTATGGGGAGGTTTAACTTAAACACCTAAAATTATTGGAAATACATTCACCCATATGATTAAGGGCTAGGCTTTATGGTGTAGAGCAGTAGTTTATAAATATTTAAGGCTAAGGAATTCCTCAGATAAAATTTTAGAAGTTCAATAGGCAAAACAAATGTCAAAGAATGACTGCTGTGCTTTTTTTGGTGCTACTACACTGTGTGTAATGCTCAAGGCTGGGGACAAAACACAATGTGAGCAGTCACCTTTTAAGAGGCTACCAGGTTGGTAGGGAACCAATGCCCACTCCCATGAAAGAAGAGTGGCAAAGGGTAGTGTGCACAAAATCTCCTTTCTATTCCTACTTTTGCCCATGGATCTTCCAGCTCTCTGTGATCAGTTGATAACACCGGGAAGAATGGACTTCCAGACACTGGTGCATCTGAGGAATGTGTTTGATGTTAATCAGAAACTGTGAACAAAACTACCTGGATCTAACAGTAAGGGAAGCTGTTTGGGGACCACTCCCTGTTAACAGGACAGTTTAGTGCTCCATTCAATCTTAGCACCGGAGACAATGAGGTAAAATAATAGCTGTGAACAACAAAGGGACTATGGTAAGTATTCTAGCCAAAAAAAAGTCTGACTGGACTGCAAATGGTACCTGAGAGAGAAAGGGGTGGGTCTGATCTTCTTCTCTCTACTCTGTAGGACTAGAGTTGGGCTTCAGTCTAGAACTGGAAGGAAGAGGAGGAACTGGTTTGAATTAGACATGGTAGGGTACAAAGTGGGAGAGCAGTTCCTTAGCACGTTCTAAGCCTTGGGTTCAGTCCAACAAGCACATACACACACAGTGAGAATGAAGTGATAAAATCGATGGATAAAATCACGGAGGCTGGGTTAGAGAGAGATATGGATCTAGATAGAAAAGGGAGCCCTAGGAAAAGAAGGTTCTAGGCCTGTATAGGAGGGGAGGATGTTAGACTCACTTCTCCCATTGCCCATCTTGGTCGAAGGCTTATTTTGACTTCACTTGAATCAACTTCAGTTTGCCCTGGTGAAAGTAATTCATGGGGCAGACTGAAGGCCACTGCCTGCATTTAATGGGCCATCTGGTAGACTAGAGGGAAGATCTAGTTCTCTGTTTAATTGTGGTCAGAATTTCAGACTTATTTTTATATTGAATAGAGGTCAATTACAATTCAATTCAATTCCTGTTCCAAACTCAAGTCACATTTCTTATGTATCTACTATTTGGTTCAGTGCTAGGTTCACTCATCAAGAATATAAGAAAAGGAGAACAGGATAAGAAATGTTATTCCATTCCCCCAAGACATCTTTCCACAACACTTGCTGTGGGACTCCACCCCTCCCCAGCTTCCTAGTGACCTGTAGCACTCATTACAGCTCCCCAAAGAAATCTTGTTTGTTTCATCTCAACAACCACACTGAGAACAGCTCAAGAAAATGTATGCAGCCAAGGGTAAACATGCTGTGTCTTGTGGTCAGCAAAATCTCAGTGTCTTGGTAAGTTTTGCTTTTAAAATGCCTTGGAGTGTTTCTGACACCAGAGACCTTCTTTTTATGTAGCTGTGGTCTTTGGAGGTGTTGGCTTCAAGACCTTGAGAGACACTGATGCCTATATAGGGTCAATCAAAGGAGGGGCAGCAGGCAATGCTTTAGTCTAAGCTTGACACAGAACTTAAGAAGCAAATGTTCCTTCAGAGGAAATGGAAGCTTCTAACCTCTAAGTGCTGGATCTGCAGACCAGGTGCACTGTCACTTCTTCCAGAGTCTACTGGTCATTATAGGTCTGTTATGGTTTATGTCTGTGTGTCCCCCCAATGCCTCATGCGGACATGGGGCAGGCTTTTAGAGTTTGAATATGGGTGTGAGAGCTGCTTGGGGGCATTCCTCCCCCATCCCGCCCTGGTGTGTGGTTGTTGCTTAGCTGTGTGCTGCTGCCCTGAGATGCAGCCCTCTGTCACCTGCCACTCTGCCTTATAATCTGCCAAGTACAGATTGAAACTTCCATGAACTGTAAGCAAAATAAACCTTTCTTTCCTTAATTTTTGGCATCAGGTATTTTGTCCCAGCAGCGAGAAAAAAGTAACCAAGACAAGGTCATGTACTCTACCAACTTTATTGGGAAGAGTAGCAAAAATTTCTGATAAAATTTACCACACCTTGATAGGAATAAAATCATGCTTAGAAGCCTAGTGTGAAAACCAGAGCATAGTACATTAAATGAAAAGGCTTAGAGAATCCTTTTGTGTGTTTCTTCAAATGCACTCTCTTCATAGATGGCCTTTGGAATTATAATTCTTTTTTTTTGTTTTGTTTTTTGGTTCTGGGAATCGAACTCATGACCTCATGCTAGCTGGACAGGTGTTGTGCTCCTGAGCTTTATTCCCACACCCTGGAGTTATAATTTGAAAGGTATCATAACAGTTGTTTGGTGTATGAGAATAACAGAGAAAAAATAGTCAGTTATATATTCAATGGTAACTTCCTCTACATGAGTGGACATGGCTTGCCATTTAGATTAGGGGTTTGCCCATTCTGAATGGCTTTCTTAGCACAAGGTGTGGGCTGACTCATCAAAATATCCCCGTGTTGGAACTTAAGCAGAGAGGAAACTTGATCTTTTGAGGCACTTTGGGAGTCTGCCCACCTATTATCTTCTTTTTAACCATACCAGGAATACTGTACCTCCTTCACAGCCTAGAGCCTTGCCTTATCAATAGAACCATGCCCTTGTTTGTTTGTGATTCTGAGCAGGTGTTATCTGAGAACAAGCAGGTGTTTGTAGAAAGGTGACTTTGGCCTCCAGTTACTGACCTGCTCTCTTGTTTTTGTGATTCATTTTTCCTTGAATGGAGTAGGTTTCTTACTATTTCTTACTCCATTTCCTTGAATGGAGTAGGTTTCTAACCATTTATGAAATGGTTATGAGGCCACAGTGACCAACTTTGGTACCACCATCATCTGTATAGGCAAAGCCCCCTATCAAGAGCAGAGAAATTATTAAGTGCGTTTGACACCTTCTTGCCAGAGCAGTAGCCAACTCTCATCACCCGTAAGTTCCTTTACAAGAAAGGAAAGTGAATGCAATAGGGCCATGTCACACTTGCTTCCTTAAAGAAGGTTATACCTATAGGAAAACAGAGGGCCTTGTTCTGACGACTCTTCTGATCTCAGTCTGGAAAATTGATTCTCATCTAGCCCAGGAAGTCAGTGGGAAAATCTTTGGTAATAAGAAGTCGTTTGGTACAGTGAGCCATCTTGGGTGAGATGGTGAGCTTCTTTAAATTGTCCTGAATAGAAATTAAGGTACCATGGTTTGCTTCTTCATGTGTCTATTCTCTTAACCCTTACAGAGAAGTGTACATGTATGTACGTTGAGAGTGTGTATGGGTGTGCACACACACTTCTGAACCTCCATTCAGAGTTAGTAAGTTATTTTCCAGGGCTCTTCAGTCCTGAAAAGTGTAAGTTCCAGTTAAATCCCCAAATAGGAAGCGTTTATATGCATATAAATTCAACATAGATATATAAGTACACATATCTGTATAAACCAATGGACAAAATTATATGTTGGAGCAATTTTCTAGAAATGTACCATTGATATTAATGTTATCACGTTAGTTTTATTACAAAATTAAGAAGTTTGGCATCAGTATTGTCCTGCAGGCTCCATGCAACCACTGGCAGTGTGGTCAGTAACTCACAGGGCACTGCATTTGCAGGTAGAAGATTGTGTCCAGTCAGAGGCCAATAAAATTTCAGGATGTAATGAAAGGCTGACCCAGAACACATGACTCTGCATCTCCTTCAGAGGGTCAGGACCCAGAGAAGGCCCCTACTCCGATTGGACCCGTAGTGACAGAAAGAAGTGCAGACACTCAGAATACAGACAGCTGATGGAATTGTGGGGTCAGGATGAGCAGAGCAATCCCCTGAGCACCTCACATGGTTTGGGGATTCTTCATGGAGTGCCCTCACTCATACCATAGCTCAGAAAGCTTGGAAATGGAGGCACTTGCCCTTGGAACAGTCATAGATATTTAAAAAGATTTCTTCACGGTTATGTCAGATGTACCATAGTTTATTGACGTGATTTCTTTGGGGGGACCCTTTTGGGTTATTCTTATTCCTCAAAAATTTAGTTTTGACTGAGAGTTTCAACAATCTTCTTTCATCTTTCTGCATGCTTAAACTGCCTAAAATAATAGGTAAACACTCCCTAAATTCTCTTCCTTAAAGGCAATAGTCTATAGGTCTCTCCCAGTTACACAATAGAAGGCTGGGGAGAAAGGAGGCAGTATTTACCAGGAAACACTGGGCTTTTCAATAGAATACAGTGCTGAACAGAAAGACCCCTGTAAGCATCGCTGGAGCTTCTTTGAAATATAAGTGGTGCTGAAAAAACACAAGCACATTCTGCAATATCTATTTAGGGCATCCGGGAATGCAACATAATAGGAACTTGAGCGCACCTGATGGCAACCATATGGCAGGCTCTGATGACTGACAATAGGTAGGGGCCACAGTAATTAATGAAAATGAGATGCCATTTGTGGCCTCCACAGTGAGAGGATGGAGAGGAACCGGTCTGTCTGCAAAGTCTGGGATGTACTGAGTGTGTTAGATTGGGACTGATGGGTCCATGTCTCCTCTGTGAAGAGATGTGAGAGGAACAGTGTGAGAGGAGGGAGGGCTTGGTTCTGGCCAGAGGCCTGCTGTCGTTTCTAGGGTGGGTTGCTGTGGGAAAGTGAGTTTGCAGGTGGTCTTAGCTGAGCTTGCCTTGCTGTATTCGAACTGTGCTGTGACTCTTAGTCTGTCAGAGAAATCCAGTTAATTGACTTGTAGAAGTGCAGGAGTCCACTGTTTGAGGACTAGGATGTGCTGTGTAGGATTCTGCTTTTCTTGATTTAGGGCTCAGTGCCTCTAGTTACCCTCTTGGGGATGATTGTGCTCACTTCCTTGAGATAGCCTCTGAGAAAAGAAAAGGAGGAAGGCAAATGCTTGATTGTCTTAATACTTCTTTCTTGGACGTGGGGGTGGGATGGAAGATGGGAGCTAGCCAAGGAGAAGTGGACCATGAGGAGATTCCAGAGACTGATTGATCTTGTCAAAAAGAATAAAGGTATCCACTACCCAGCACCCCCTTCACCATATAGGCATGTGGGACCGAGGCGGTCATTGTGAAGTCTTGTGGTTAAGAGTTCCAAAAAGAAGTTTCTTCGTGATTCCTGATTGCTTAGGACAGATATAAGCAATTCCAGCTGGGGCCCAGCAAGCCTGTCTCCAGCTTTATTGTTTCTGATTTATCGGTGGTGTGTCTGCCTAAAAGAACTGATCTATCTGCCCTCTCTTGCTAGTCTGTTCCACAGCTAGATAGGAGAGTTGAACATTAACAAGTGGATTTGTTTTCAGTAGCTGCCTCTATATGTGTGTAGGGGTGTGTGTGTGTGTGTGTGTGTGTGTGTGTGTAAGGTATGATCTTGCTCAGGGAAAGTGATTCAGATTTTTACACGAAAAGTCCCAGTTTTTTTTCTCCCTTCTTGAACTTTCCCTAATTTATTTGAAGCTGCCTTTTTGACTAGAGCCAGAGAGGATCCGTAGGGCTGTTTTGTAAGAGTCCTTCGTAAGTAGTGGAAACTCAGTTGGAGCCAGGCTGGAGGCACCAGGCACTGTGCCTTGAAGAGACATTACAAGTCATTCCTGGTGCACAATTTGCACTGTTCAGTGTTAAAAGGCTTGGTTGCAGTGGTTCGGAGAGCCCCCTCAGACCTCCTGCCTTGGCAGGCAGAGTTTATAAATGATGTGCTCCACTCGGCCTGCCTGGAGTTCCTGGCTTAAATGGCTGGCACAGTAAGAGTGAAGAGTCTGAACTCTCCAGCTGTGTAAAGGGAAAGGTTTTGCTAGTGAGTGGAAAATAATCATCGAGGTTAACTGTTCCTGGATTGACCAAGCAGACAGATGGGCTGCTCTGACTCAGGCCCGAGTGAGAGACTTCTGGGACTTCTCTGCACGGGAAAGGGACAGGTGGAAACGGAGGCTGGATGCATTGTGATCTGGGGTGAGCACGTGTATTTCTTCTTCATCATTTTTGGTTTGAAGAAGCACATAATAGACTGCTAAAATTAAAATGCTTCTCTGGAGGCCTTGAAGGATTGGAGTTTGATTCCTATGGTTTGTGAAATGTGTATCCTTTTCATTTGGACAGTTACTTCCTCCTACCCTTCCTCCATGATGAGTTCCAATAACTGGACATGGGTAGAATGGCAGGTGAAGGTCTAATTATACAGAAACCAGTTCTTCTGGTGGGAATTCAACCCCCTCAAGTATGAGCTGCAGTTCTGGGTGTGAGGATAACAGAGATCTAATCGCCTTCCTCTTTTGGAGACAGAAAATCAGAGTTGGGGTCCCAGACACATCAGGGTAGAGGAGTTCAGCTGTCAGGTATTTCCACTACCACATCTAATGAACAGCCTCTACTGTCTTGTGGATGGAAAATCATCAAGAAGAATCTTAATAGGCTTTAAAATTCCTGAAACCTGGTCCGTGGCCAACACATATTCACTTTCTGAATTTTAAAAATGTTTTTCTCCATCAGAATTAGTGCAAATTATTACAGCATTCTCAAATGTGTGTGATTTAAAACACACACACACACAAACGGGCAGAAAAAGCCCAAAATTAGTGAGTATTTTTTGTGGGTTTTTTTTTTTTTTTTTTTTGTGTGTGTGTGTGTGGTGTTAGAAATTGAACCCAGGCCTCTCACATGCTAGGCAGGCATTCTACCACTGAACTATATTCCCAGTCCAAGAATAGTGGGTGATATTTTATTATCTCCTTAGATTACTGAAGAATGCAGTGAAGAAAATGTGTATCCCAATTTGGTACAATCAGAAATGTGTATTTGTGAATGGGGAGCTCTTTAACATATTTAAGACATAGATTCTTTCTTCCCAAAAGGTGAGAA
Source organism: Chinchilla lanigera (assembly GCF_000276665.1). Classification (NCBI taxonomy): domain Eukaryota; kingdom Metazoa; phylum Chordata; class Mammalia; order Rodentia; family Chinchillidae; genus Chinchilla; species Chinchilla lanigera. Next base: position 23,665,819 of record NW_004955424.1, read on the forward strand.
GGACGCTGCCTTTAGCACCTTTCTTGCTACAGAGAATCGAACATTTGGTTTTATGAGGCACCAGCATAGTAATGAAGCTATTTTGATAGAAATAGGCTCATTACTATTCATTTTTGCTGGCTCCCAACTAATTCTTGAACCAAGGTTCTATTTTTTCCCCAAAGGAAAATAGGCACAATAAGCAAAATTAAAAGATACTCTTAGCCTCTGAAGCGTGTGAAAAAGTCAGACGACTCTGCCCAACTAGCCATCGTGGAGCCCTGCCGCTACTGCAGTGAGTTTCCACCTCACCAGGCCATGTCTGCACTGGCCCTTGCTTCTCATGCTCCTTCCCTGGAATGGGCGCCATCTGATTCCTCCCAAAATTTCCATTCGTCTTCTGTCAGCAGCGTCTGGCCTGTCTATTCTCGGTGGGCCACAGTGGGGAGCATCTTGCACTGGGATTGAAGATACTCTGGCTTCAGTGCTAGCTCTTCACCTGCCTGTGTGACCTTCTGTGGCCTACTTCCTGCAGGTGACAAAAGGCGTGTCCAGGTGGACTATTAGATTTCTTCTAATAGCATTCTGTACTGATCGCCTTCCTATTTTTCCATTTTAAAATAAAATGCTTTATTATATTTCTGGAATATAATAAAGCATTTCTGGAAATTTCTGGAAAACTTCTGGAAAAAGTACAAAGATAGGACAGAGAATCCCTGAACATTGTCATCCGATTTCCCCTGTGAATAAATAACTTCTTACATTCCTGTGGTTCATTTGTTACAACTAAGGAACCAACATTGATTTGTCACAATTAAATAAGGTCTATATTTTATTTAGATTGCATTGGTTTCTCATATTGTCCTTTTCTAGTTTCAGGATCCCATTGGAGATAACCATTTTATTGTCATATGTCCTCAGTCCCTTCTGCTGCATAACAATTTCGCACATGTTCCTTGTGTTTGAAGTATACAGTGGGGTATTTTGCAGACTGTTCCTCAATTTAATCTGGTTTGGTGTTTTTCATGGTTAGACTGGGGTAGCATTTTCAGGCGAAGAGTGCAGAGATGAGGGGCCTGTTTCATCATATTACATCAAAGGGATATGCTGTTAGGAGGTGACATTAACTGTGATCACCCGGCTAAGGTAATGTTCGCTGGACTTCTCCACCTTCCCTTTGCACACTCCACTTTTTGGAATGAAGTCATTAAGAACAACCTACACCCAAGTTTGGTGGGATAGGGCGGAGGGAGTTAGGCTCCCTCTCACTGTAGGAAAGTGTCTAGACCAGATGTTTTCCTTATTCATTAAGCAGTTCAGTGTAGACAGAAAAATACAAAAATCCTTTGTACACACTAGAGCAGGGAATACAGGAAATACAAATACTTCTCTTTCACATACAAGCTTTTCCATAGCATGGAAAGACTGTCTTTAGTTGTGGAAGACAGAAGCAGCTTTACTGGTATTACAGTTGCATGTGATGATATCCATCTCAGTGTATGGACTCCTGTAAACTTCAGATCATCCATTGTCCCAAGACGTGCTGCTATGTACAGGAAAGGCATGATATGGAAGGGCAAGTGGAGAAAGCCGCACACTGGTGTAGGATCAGGCCGCTACTGTGCTTTATGCTAGTAAAGCCACTCCAGAGTGTGTGGTAGCATGAATTGGACCTGGACAGCAAGGACACACAGGTGTATGTAAAGAATCATCCTCACCCTCCCAGTTCTGTGAGACAGAAGAGTGAATTTTTTCAGTCCAGCTACCGCAGCCACGTCCCATAGAGCACCCCATCCATGGCTCAGCCTCACAGCTCCTGGTGGCCTCTTTCTCTAGTAACCTCCACCTCTACTCTGCTTCAGCAGCTGCTCCCACAGAACTGGTGCGACCTTGCTGTCACCTGGAGCTGCTCTGTTTTTGAAATTCTGAACTCTGAAACTCTCCTTTCTGACCATAAACTCTGATCCTTCTATCAGCCTCCACTCTTTCATGCCCTTGAAACGCGTTCTTTGGTCTCATTGGGGCTCCCTGTCTCTTGACCTTTCCTATGTTCGCAGTGCACCACTCCCTCCTGGCTTCTTCCTCCCCATCTGAGCAACCATGTCAGCTGCATGCACACGAGCATTCTGTTCTCTCACGCCCTTGGCTTGTTTTATCTTGTTCTCCAGTGTCCAGCTAGACGACTAACTTTGTCTTTCACTCCCCCTTTCCTTTCTCCTGACTCCTCTCTCTTCATCTCTTTGTTTCTCTCTCTATTTCTCTCTCCCTCTCTCTGCATGTCTTGTCCTGGGCTTCTAAGCACTATGGAAGCATATTTTCTGGTAGGAATAAGCTGTTCTGTTAATTTCCCTCCTGACTTCTCACACTGTCTTAATGGCTGTGTCTGTTTCATAATCTCAGGACCAGGACCAGGGAATGGATGAGCAAGGTGCGCAGAGTGTAAAATATAATGAAGCCCTAGCTCCCGGTGCCAGCCTTGCATCGACATGACCCTGAGAGTGAGAGGCCCCTTAAAATTTGTGCTGTAAGTGCCTCACTTGCTTCACCCTAGTCTGACCTTGACATTCACTCATTTCTCGTTACCCTTCTCATGTGTCACTAGAGGTGACATTTTTCACTTTCCTTAACCCACCTGTCCACCCATGTATGGAAGATGACTTTTCCCATTTCAGTGAAAGAATACTAGTCAAAGATCTGAACTCCCTGAGCTTTCTTGTACCTGCCCATCCATACCCACCTCTTAAGCTATTTTGTTTTCCTCCCTTTCCCTTGGGAGATTCTCATACTCTTCTAATTTTACTCGTGGTCACATTGCTTCACAAATCTTCTAGACTCTTTGCCCATCAATTATCCTTTTCTTCTCTTGAATTGATCCTTAAAAATATTATGAAGTCTCTCCTTAACTAAAAATAAGTTCAATAAGATTTTCTTCAATTTTTCCTTCCTTGTGAACAGTTCTAGTCTTCAAAGCATGTAAAGATGGCGCATACTCTTTCAAATCTTCAATTTGTTGCCCTCACTGTTCAATCTAAGTTTTGATCTGATTTCTGCTCCCATCTCTGTATCTCACACTCTCTTAGAGTCCCTGGGGATCTCCCAATGGGTGCATTCATTGATTTCTTCTAAGGTTTCATCTTATCCAACCTCCATGTGGCACGGCCATGCTGACCCCGTTCTTCCTGGGGTATTTCCTTTCTGGTTCTCTGTCTTTCTGGTGTTTCTTCCTCAGTCTCCCTTTCTGGCCACTCCCTCTTGGGAGGTCAATATACGCAGCATGCTCCCAAGCTTCATTCTGGTCCTCTCATCTCACACCACACTCTTCCCTCAAGTGACAGCCTCCTCCTATGGCTTCCTCTCCTATCTGCACATTTCCTTCTGGGACCCATGTCACTGTTTCTAGCTGCGACTTCTCTGTAGAACTTTGGACCCAGTTCTTCAAACTTATAACTCTCAAAACCAAATTGTTATTTCCTCTAAACCTGTCTTTTTTTTTGGCAGTCTCTCTTCTCCATTTAACATACTATATGCACCTAAAGAATCACATTAAAATCTCAAAATCATTTTGCAATTTTTCTTTTTTCCTCCCTTTCATATAAGTTAGTCCAGTCAATCTTGCAGATATTTCCCAAAATTGTCTGATCGCCTTTATAGCCTTAACTGATATCTTAGAATATCTTCTTACTACTTCTTGACCAAATTTGGTAAGGCCTAACGAGTCACTTGGCCTTAACTGTAGTCTTGTCCACCCATTCAGTGCCAGGTTTAATACTGTAATTTCATTGATCAAAACTCTCTGGTGACTCCTTGCCGTTTGCATGAAACTCAGATACAGATCGTTAGTATGAAACTGGACATATTTCACAGTCTATCATTTCAGGCACATTCTTCTAACTATATTTTTCTCTGGACCTCCAGTCTCACTGCTTATCAGCTTATTTTAATATGTTTCCCATTGTAGAATGTCCTTTTAATCTTCTCTTTCATGCTGTTCAATACGGTGACCACAGATCTCAGTCTGTTTCACTAAACTGTAGACTCCAGAATATCAAGAATTAAACCTTATTTATTTTAGTAATCCTTACAACTAACATGGAGCTTTACCTTCAGTAGATATTCAAACTCACTTGTTTTGTTTTGTTTTGGTGTTGGGAATCGAACTCAGAACCCTGTGCTTGCCAGGCAGGCACTTGTGCCACTGAGCTCTATGCCCAGCCTCAAACTCATTTCTTAAAAAATAATTGCTCCTGCTGTGCTGCAAACCTCATGGGTAACTGGGGGCAGTTGCTTGTCTATATTGGCCTTGCTTTCTGTTCTGTAAGTGAAGGGACTTCCATTAGGTCATCTTACATCTCTGATTCTGTACAGGCCTCTGTTGAATTTTGGAGTTGCCTAGGACACCACAAGCACAGGAGACATATAGATGAAGCTTCTCTCTGAGGTACACTGAAGCACTACAGAAAACCATCTTGTGGAGAAAGGAAGGAAAAGATGAGGCAAGGGAAGGAGAAGGCAAAAGGAGGCATCACCAAGGAAGAAAGGAGATGGTAAATGCATTCCTGCCGAATCTTATGTCTCCAGAATCTTGTAATTCACCAGTAAACATTCATGATGTATCTGCCATGCTCTGACTATAGTATCATATGCTGTGGAATCAGAATGAAGTTTAAGACATGATTGTTGCCTTCAGTGAAGTTTTGGTGCTGGGAATGCTTTGATGCTTGTGCCCAAGTCAGTTAGAACCACAGATACAAAAGGTTATTACAAAGATGCTTGAGAGAGTGTGTGATTTTCTCTAAGACCAGAAAAAAATGTATTCCAAGGACTGTTGGTCACAAATTACAAAGAAGTGTCTTTCCTCTGGCTTGGGTAAGGGCATGTAGGTTGCGTTTCAGCTTCCATGGGCCGCTACTGTGGCTTCTCAGGGAGAACACCCACAACTCTGTATAGTGATGCTCCTCCCAGCTTCAGAGGGCCTCAGAGGACATTCTAAGGGTTGTTGGTGCCATGATACCCAGAGAGGAGAGGATCATTGGTGTGGGCCGGGCTCCATGATATTGATTCCATCATGGTGACACTGGCCAAACCTGTGCAGGGCCCACTTCGAATTCACAGAGGTTCAGACTTCCTTGACTTTCCCTCTCCTCCTATGTTGAGACTGCAGGACTTGTGAGTTCCAGGCCAGCATTCTTATGCCAAATGGGATGATGCTGGTATTGGAACCCACCTCTGAGTACCCCATCCGCTTGCTTCCCTGGATTTGCACCAGCCTATACAGATCCCTGCAGTGGCTGTGGCAATAGCCTGCAGTGGGGGAAGTCCTGAGGCTGGGCTGTGCCTTCTGCTCTGCCAGGTACCCAGATGAGATGGGACTCAGGGGCTCCGAGGCCTGCTGTCTGCTCTGGGTTTTGGCAGGTGGGAGAAAGCCAGTGAGTGATGTGAAGGGCCTTCCCGAGGACTGAGAAACTCTGCTAGGCTGCAGGCGTCTGTTCCTTCCTCCTCCGTTGCTCATTTCTCTCTTTCCTCTCCACTTCATTCCCTGGTGGGCCGGCTGGGAATCAGCGGAGGGAAAAAGTAATTGAAGTGCTTAAGAGGAACTGTTTGGGGGAGGAGGAGGCAGGGTCAAAAGGAGAACAATTAAGAAGCAATGTGATACAACTGTGTGGAGAAGAATTTAGTATGAATATAATGATCAATTTCCTAATAATTAGGTCTCTTAGATGGCAGAATAGTTCCCTGAGAGGCAGTGGTGGGAACCCCATTGCTTGGTCATTTCTAATTAGACTGGAGAAGCACTCGCAGAAGATGCTGCGGAAAATACCCCTACACTAGGGGGATAGCCACGTGACCCAGGGGGCCTCTACCATCCCTCATTTCCATGATTCATTGATGAGCACATAATTCACGGATTAGTTAGGCAGCCAAACTTTAAGGGGTTTATTGGTTTCTCACTCACCTCTGCCCCTTCTAAATTGACCAGATCTATTATCTTCAAAGGAAAAATGCAGGCCAGGCAGTGACCCAGGCCAGGGCAGATTCGGCCTCATTTCTACAAAATAAGTTTAAGCCTGGTCCCATTCTTTATTCTCTCTGCAGTACATGTGGACACTTGGAGGTTTTAACCTATGATGCTTCCCTCCCCTGTACATCTGCAGAGCTCTTAGAAGTTTTCCCTAGAGAAGGTACGCTCTCAACTAGTGTCCATTCAGAAATCAGGTATGTTAACTAGGCCATCAGCCTGCCCTGGGTGGTTCTGGCCCAACTCTTTAATATATTACTAATCTTCTTATGGTTTCCTTCCTTTATCTGTAATATGGCACCAATAACAATACAGGGGTACTTCAGTTCATGAACTTAATTTATTCTATGATTTTGGAAAAGGTAGCCACGCTTGTGTTTGTGTTAAAAGATGGCTATGGTTGTTTGTCACCTGATACAGAGTTTGCAAACAGAAACAAAATTTTTGCCAAACACTTCTGTTTGTGACCTAACTTGTTTGCAAACAAAAGTGTTTATGAAGCCAGGTGCCACTGTATTTACCTCATTTGGTTGACAGGATTAAACAAGATGAAATTTGGAATTTAGGACTCTGTCAAATACTGAATATGAGCACTTTCACGGGTGCTGCCTGGCCATTTTGATGTTCAAATCACAGTCCACGTGGCAGAATGTGTCCTCCTTCCCTAAATGTGTCAGTGCTTTACTTACCATGTGCTGAGAGGAATGGATTGACCAAGCTTCTGCGTATAGTGCTACACTTGAGCATTGGCTTCAGCAAGTATTTATTGAGTGTCTGTGTAAGAGATGAGACTGTCCCTGTTCTGGAAGAGTGAATGACCTTGTGTGGGCTGCAAAAGAGAAGAACACAAATAACTTTCCCCCGAAGTCTGTTGAGTGCCGCAAGAGGTCTTCTCCTATGGGCATCTGAAGGATGCAGTTGTCTTGTTTGAGGGAGTGAAGCTGATGGTCTCAGCAAAAAGCATCCTGCAGGAGGTAGCAATTGAAGTAGGCTTAGACGGTTGGCAGAGGGCGCGTCCAGGGCATTTGGATAGAAGGGATTAGCACTGTGAGGACTCACAGAAGATAAGTCCGACAGAGCCATCGTGGCGATGTTGCGGAGGAATATCCAAGGGAGCATTTCTGTTTCCTGTGGTGCATACAATATTAAGGGACAGCTCTGAGGAGGGAGACCCAGGAAGAGCTGTCCTTCCTGAGACCCTCCAGCATAGCATGGAGGATGGTGACCTGGCTGGGACAGTTCTGCTTTGCAGCTGGGAACTGGAGCTTTGCTACTTTTTAAAAACCAGTACTAGGGATCTTCACCAGGTCTCCCATTTGTTTGATGACAGGAATCTGGAGTGCACACAGTGCCTCTATGCCTGTCTGCCATTCATTGGAACATGCCTCTATGACTGTCTGCCATTCATTGGAACATGCCATTTCCCTCTTCCTTTCAGGTGTGTGGAGGGGCTTTTGGATGGTTCTGGGCTTCATGGAGATGCTGCTGGCTCATCCAGTCTCTTCAGCCTGTCCTGTGTGAGGCAATAGCAGCTGCATGCTGTGAGCAGCTGATGCAAATGTGACTGTCTGGGAGCAAATGGACATTTTCTTTGTATCCAGTGGAAGGTAAAGAATACTTCTATATTCTTAGAAAAGAGAGGTACCTGAAAGGTACCATGTTTGCCATTAGAGGAAAGAGAAGAAGGAAGGGACAAAAGGTAGGAAGCCAGGAAAAAAGGAAGGAAGGAATGAAGGAAGAAAGGAAGCAGGAAGGAAGGGAAATATTTATTGGATACATGTTGTGCCTCCAGTTATCTAGCCATTTGCACAAACTTATTTTCTGATCTGCCTCATCCTAACTCTGCAAAGAATTCTTCCCATATTAAAGATGAAAACATAGTGGCTCATGTAATTTAACTTTTGTGACTTCAAAACACATACTGTGCTTCCTGTTCCATGATCATCTCCCACCAGGTTTCTGTATGTCAGGAGAAGATTCCCAGCCACTTGAGAGAAGATAATCCCAACTTAATTCTATCTCAGCTTGGGGCATTCTCACCTTCAGCACGACCTCTCCTTCCTCCACTTAGAGAGCCTTCTTCCTTCATTTAGTTTCCATTGCCAGTGGCCTAGAGCTGGGAGATACACCTTAATCACTTACCTGCTGAATATCAGTCATCCCTCTTCACAAAAGCCTGGGTCTCCAACGTGCAGCCTGTGGAGTGCCGAGGAGAGCCCAGCAGCACCTTGCTCCGCTCCCTGGAGCCTGCCACGTATACGGCAAACGTAAGGGGCATGACTCTAGAGGTCCTCAAACACACAGACATGCCTCATTGCCAGCCCTCAATAATACCGAGGAAGAATTCAGGCAACCTCTGCTTGGAAGAGGATCCAAGAGGCTGTTGTTTTTCCCCTGAGTGACATTTGCTTTTTCATTACTTTTAAATTCCAAGGTTTCACTGAATTGTTTTCTCCCCCTTCGCTTGAGGTAAATTTTTTTTTATTCTTATCTCTACCAAGTGTCCTGGAATCCCACTAATTTCCCATAATTGTCTTCCCTTTGTCCCTAAAGCATCATGATATCCACCCTGCCTTCCTAAACATGGGGACAGAGGAAGACCCTCACCTACCTCCAAACCTTTGTGAGCTTCTTGTCCTCTTCTGCTGCAGAGCTGCGCTTTGTGGTGCGGCTGAGCAGGAGGCCTGCTGGGGAGGGGGAGTGGAAGGTTCTGGTGCTAATTGAGGCCATGCGTTTTGTACTTGGGTGCCGGCTGGTGAGGCAGATTTAGAGGACTATCGGGAATCTTAGATTAAATACCATTAAAGCCAACTTCTTATACCCCTGCTGTTCAGCACGCATGCAGAGAGAGCGGAGATCGGATGTTCAGGATTCTTGTTTGGGAAAACCAT
>NW_004955424.1:23679704-23708029 GCF_000276665.1 Chinchilla lanigera
GGTGATGTGAGAAAGGAAAGAATAATCTTTAAACCGCCTGAAGTATTCATCTTTCTCAGGAGTAAAATCAATTCGTTCACCAATCACAAATATATTAAAGTGCCTTTTTGCCCTGCTCCATGCTAAACACTGGTGTTAGCTTATAAATTATTATTTCCTATGATCAATGCCTGTATCTTGTTAAAGAGGCATGAATGAAGTCAACAAGACAGTATAATACGCTATGGAGCTATCACCCTGGCTTATTTCATGGAGGGAGTTCTTCCATTTGAAGAAGATGCTTATGAGGCCCAAGTGGAGTTGGGTGGTTAAAGTCTCCATTTATATTTCCACCTTTCTGAAACTTACAGAATGACCACCAACTGTTTGACACCATCCTAGTCCCCAGGGAAGATATCCCCCACTGTAAAACGGTATCCTTGTGATCAAAGAGGTATTATCTCTGAAAACTTCACATGAAAACATCAAACGGCAGTCCAGAGTGATGTAAGAACTATGCCACAAACATTCTGCGGATATGTGGGAAGAGGCCTAATCATGAGGTCAAGAAGATTTCTCTTTTGGTCGTGTTTCTCTATTGATTTGATTAGATTAGTCCCGTGAACTATTTCTGAAAGTTCTTATAGTCATCTTGTTGGCAAAACAAAGAAAACAACAACAAAACGACTTCAGCTAGGTTAGCAGTTTAGAAAGCAACATCAAGGAACCCATGAGGTTAAATTGTAATAAAATACTAGCAACTTACTAGGACCATTTATTAAACTATTACCCTAAGCACAAACTTGTGTGCTACTTGATTTCTGTATATTAATTTGACTTAATCCTCATGAAAACCATATGAGATAGGTATTTTACTATGCTGTTTCATGGATGAAGATATTGAAATTCAGAATGATTGAATTAACTTGTCTGCATAGTCAGTAGCTGAGGTGAGATTCCCATCTGATTTATGAGCCCCAGAGTCATGACCTGATGACCACAGTGTACTGCATGGATTCACTCTCATGTGGCTTGGGTTGTGGCGTCAGGAGAGAAACTGGACTCCATGAGTTATGTGCTGTTTAGCAAGGTGAATCTGAGATCACACAGGGCAGGATTGTAGGAGGTGCTGGCACTCATCTGTCTTCCACCGACTTATCTCTTCTACATGGTGAGGCTGAGGAAAGAACTGAATGATAATTACATGACCATAGTGTTTGGCATACTGAGTCTGACTTAGAGAGAAAGTAAGTACCAGTGTGTATGAAGTGAGAACCCGAATCCAGAATTGGTCAATGGAGTTGCAGATTGTTTGGGGAAATGCAGAGGGATGGGAGTTTTGTTATACAAAGTCAGTAAGAAGCTATGGGGATTTGGGGCTCAGCAGTCACCACTGCTGCTACCAACTTTCTGAAAAAATAATTGCTAATCAGTGAGCTGCTAGCCAATTGTTTAATTTCCCCTTAGGCTAATTGGACTCTGATCATAAACACCCCAAGCCAGTGCTCTCTGGCAAAAATGCCTGGAGCCCAGCACTGGGACAAAAGTTACCTTGGAATGACAGCGTCTAGGAGGTGTGGGTGAAGAAGATCAGGAGGTGACATCTTACTGCTGATTTGAAGCAGCTGTTACTTTGTTCATCTGCTGTCTCTACTATTTGGGGGGTCGCTGCCAGGGTCCTCAGAGAGAGTGGCTATCACCTTCCACTCTTGGAAGGACCAATGTATACTCTGCATGGTTGACATTTTGAGTGCTTGAAATCACCTGGAAACACGCAACAGAAACAACTTCTTGACAAAATGTGCTTCCTATGTTTCAGCAAACACTTTGTGTATCCACTGTGGAAGTAAGTACCCATCCAGTTCAACAATTACAAAAACCTGATCAAGGATTTAATATGTGCCTAACACTAGGCAGGTGACTTCAGTGATAGAACAATGATGAGCTGTGAACTATATCTTTGGATAAGCTTTTTTACCTTTCTGAGCCCCTGTTTTCACCTCAAAAGACAAGAATGCTGACATTTCCTGCCTAGCAGGACTGTTGACAAAATAAATAAGACAATTCATGGGATGGAGTTAGCACCAGCGGTTTTGGAAAGACTTCCGGAAAACAAATTCTCCAGTTCTCACTGGAGATCTAATGAGCTCAGGAGGTTCTATGGTCAACTCTTGGTTCTCTCAGATCTGTTTTCAAGAGCAGGGATGTGGTTTACATGAAGATATCACATGATATTGTTAGGAAAATGGACCAATTTTCTTTCAGAAGTGTTTGATATTCTCAGGTAAGAGAGATGCTCATAGATGTGAACACTTACCTTCTGTCTCCTGATTCAGGGACTAGATACCTGTCCAGGATCCTCTTATAGGCTAACTCGGTAACTCAGCTTGTTGCTTATGTTCATGACTGGACGGGTCTGCGCTTGGAATACCACAAGTTGCCCCCGTCCTTCACAGCCCTCCAAGACCCACAGACACCCCAGCACAGATCCTGGGCATTCGTCTTGGGCTGTGAGTGCAAGCAGCTTCAGAAAGCTGAGATGATGGGTCAGGTGAAGACCCCCTGCCTTTTCCTTGGACTCATTATAGACTCTGGTGAGAAAACAGTAAGTTAATTTGCCAAGTTCCTGTGCTTTAAAACAGAATATATATATATTTTCCCTCTACATTTTAAAAATACATATAAATGTAACACTCTTCTTTGCTCACAATGAACAAAATGTCCAAAGTAGTGCTTAAAATACATTTTGAACAAATAGAAGCTGCATCTGGAAACATGGCTAGTGGGAAGTACAACTGTTTGGAGGGGTTTAATTTTTTTCCTTTTCCTGAGCAAATGCTCCGAAAAGTTCATTTTATATCAGAACAGCTTTTCCCCGAACCTGTTTTAAAGTTAATTATCAAAAGCTTGCATCTTCTATCTCTTGCCTATGGATCCCTGCTGGGTTTGTTGTTTAGCTTTCCTTGGGAAAGAGTCGCTCTATAGAAGATCATCGACATGATGTCACAGTCCAGGGACTCTAAGCGTCCTAGCTAATCAGCTTAGAACATCACTACCTCCTTAATGTGGGATTTGGGACCTTCTGGATGCAGGGCGAGAGGCTGAACTAGTCTGCAAGCACATCACTTTATTTCTTTTGCTTTAAGCAAGAATAATTTGCCTTTTTTCTCTCATCTTTCTCCCTTGTTGTTTTGCCCCTGAAAACTGTGCAGCACAAGCAACCTCCAGGGTGGACACTAAATCTTCTGATGCAGGCAGAGCAGTGATAACATCTGAACTGAGGGTGCTTTTCCAGGGCATGCTTGACAGATGTAGCAGGGCCTTTTAGGATTTAGTGCTGGAGCATATCTATTACCCGCGCTGCAGCACAGCTTGGCAGGAGCTGTGTGGTAATCTCCCATGAATTCCGTCTGACTTATCAGAGCGGCTGAGCAGGTTGCTGCAGGACACGGGGGCTCTGCAGCCAGTTGGGGAGAGGCAGCCCTTCCACTGGAGACTCTTTGAACTCTTCTTTGGGCCCTGTTTCCGAGGTGGGGTTCTCCCCGCTCTGGAATGGTTCATCCCTGGCCCCTTGGCTTTCGGAAATATCAGGTCAAATTTACTTTCATCCCACTGGCTTCTGAGTGCATGGTTTCAAGAGATCCAATTTCATTTCTAACGTGGCTATTAGGGTCAAAGTGAGTGTTTTAATGAAGAGGAAGCCCGTCTGGGTCTTTGACATGGGAGAATGAATGGGATCGATGACAGGGTTTTCCCCTTTCTTCCTTCCTTCTTTCCTTCCTTCCTTCCTTCCTTTCTCCTTCTCTCCTTTCTTCCTTTTTTTCCTTTATGCATCCCTCTATCTCCATCCCTGGCTCCCTCCTTCCTTTCTTAGCTTTCCTCCTTTCTCTCCTTCCTCTCCTCCCCTTGCTCCTCTACCCACCCTCTCTTCTTGCCTTCCTGTCCTCTGCTTCCTCTTCTGCTTCCCCCTCCCTTCATCTCTGGCATGACAGAGGCCACCTTCTCTTTAGGTGCAGCCCAGTAGTCAGTCTTCTCCACAGCCTCCTGCCCACGGGCCTCACGGGCTCTCGCAGAATGTGCTGCCGGACAGCTCTGCCTTCTTCTGCTCTAACAATTACCCTGGCATTTTATAAAAATACTTAAGATTGATCACAAACACCCAATTGTTTAGATCAAAGATTAAAGTTTAATTTTGGAGTTTTGCTGTAGGGTTAGAATTAGCTTCAGAGTGTGTGCCACATAGGAGGTGCTGTAATTTGTTTTAAGGATAAGGCCTTCGGGCAGCTGTGCATAAAATGAGCAGGATTCCTTATTCCCACGGTTGATTTTTGAATGGGAGTGCAATTAGAATTTTTTCACCCAGAAGCACATACAGTCAAAGCAAAGATAATACCTTGAATGCATATCAGCTTGGAAGACCTCTCTTGGAAATTTATTTATTGTTCACCAGACACTAATGCAAAAAGAGCCATGCTTTCCATAATAACGATACACTCACCCTCTAATTTCAAGTCTGGTGTGTTTTTAAAGCCTCTTGCAGTGTCCTTATCAAGTGGGACCTCAGTGGTGAATTTTAATGCCCCTCATAGAAATGTAGAACATCTTAAATCAAACCCTGGGAAACCAATGGACCCTCAGTAGCTGTAGAAGGTATTTCTCTACCATGCCAAGGGACCCTACTCCAGACTGACACAGAGCAATTGCCTCCTATAGTGAGGGATATGAACATGGTATTTTCCTTTTCTTTGTTTCTCTCCTCCCTTCTTCCCTGTCTTCTGTCCCCTCTCCTGCCCTCCCCCTCTCCCTTTCTCCCTCTCTCCCTTTCTCCCTCTCTCTCTCTCTTTCTCTCCAGGTTTTCAGTACACTGTGAATTGAGCCTAGGCCCTTCACACTGAATTACATCACCGCCTTCACTCCCCTTTTTAAATTTTGAGACTAGATTTCACTGAGTTGCCCAGCTTGGGCTTGAACTTATGATCCTTCTGCCTCAGCCTCCGGGAGTGTTGGAATTACATATTTTTCTAATTAATGATGCTAATCACATTCATTTTTCATTGGAGAAATGTTGGACTCAAAGTCCACAGAATACTTGATCTATTGAAGAAATGTGATCTCTGGATAATTCAGCCAAACAGGTAGAGGATATAGTAAAAGGCCCAGTGTGGCTGTGACCAGCTGACAAGTGTTTAGTGCACAGCGCAGTGGGACAGATGTGTGGAGCTGATACAGCATGACAGCAGGGAGCGCGGTGCCTCAGCAGTGCACCCTGATTGCTGAAGAGATGAGCACCCGTCCTGTGGGCTAAATCCTCGAAGGTATGATTCTATCAGTCGAAAACCTCATGTTATTGCTGCCCTGCCCTTTCTTTGGGCACAGAAGTGCATAGCACTTTCTTTGCTTATTCTCAAAAGCTAGTCCTTCAAGGTCTCATTCTTTTGTTGATTTTTTGTTGTTGTCTTTTGCAGTCCTGAGGATTGAACTCAAGGCTGTATACGTTCGACCTGCTCTTTACCACAGAGCTACACCCTCTGCCCAAGTTCTCACTTCTTCATGCAGCCATTCCTGAACATTCTCTCACTTTACTCCATCCTAATTTGTCCTAGAATTAAAACAGCACTGTGCTTTGTAGCATCTGATTATTTCAAACATTTTTTGTCTTCTTTCCACTTGAGGATTTTTTCTTTTTTTTGCAAACTTAGTCACATTTCTTTGTAAATTTATTTGTTCACTTAATAATACAATTTGGATATCTGTGTCAGTAAGCTTGTGTCTACAATACTGCTCTTATTGATTGTATAGTGTGTTAGTGTGTGGTTACAATAAACACCATTTCACCAGTTTTTCCACTGCTTTATATTTGGTAGATTTTAATCTTTATCTTGATTCATAGTTGCCATATCACATATTACTGTAGTGAAATCGTTGCATATCTTCTTGATTATTTCAGTGGAAAGGTTTCTACAAGCAGAATAGCTGAATGGAGGAGTATTAAAAAATTTTAAAGCTTTGGGACAATTTTGCTAAATATCTAATGAAATGACTCTAACAACTTAAACTCCTACCAGGTGTATGTTTGAGAATGCATTGGTTTTTACATTTTACCCATTGTTATTTAAAAAGTTAGTAATAATTGGCAGATGAAAATTGGTTTTATTATTTTAGTTATGTCTTCTTGATTTTTTAAGTGATTTCTCAGAATCTGTATATGATGTCATTCTCTAGTTGCTCTGATTTGCATTATGGACTTTCTTGAAATCCTGGGCCAGGAACTATGCTTTCTATTTCTTAAAATAGGAAATATAGTGCTGAGATGTGGCAGGTACTCTATGACTCATTGCTTGGTTGAATTAATTTAAAATGAAAAACAAAAAGATTGAAGAACCATATTTCTTTTATAGAAATGACAGTTCAACAATTGAAGGATTGGAAAAAGGTCAAATTAAATTAATTTCTATTAAAGATCTGAAAATTTTAAGGAATCAAACAAAATCAAAGTTGAGAGCATGTAGATCAATGCACTCTCTTATATATTAAGAGCCAGTGGTACAACCACTTGTGAAAATAATTCGGTATTATTTCACAATGTGTATTTTTCCACCCTATAACCTAGGACACTTCTAGAAATACTCCTGCACACATGTTTATGAATTTTCCTAGCTTCCTTTCTCATAATAACAAAAAAATTGACACTACTGGAATGCTCATTGATAAGAAAATGGGTAAATACAGTCTGAATTTACAGTGGAATAAAATATACCTTATGATATGGATCAGCTTTGCAAAAATTATACTGAATGGAAGCAATCAGTTCCAGAAAATCACATGAATATAATATAAATTTTACAGTTCTCAAGAGCAAGAACAATGTTCCTAAGTTTGCATACATTTGTGGTATGACTACACTTTTAAAAAAGTAGGATAAACTGGGACTGTGATTATGTCTGAAGGAGGAGAGGAAGGAAGAAAGGAAAAGAGAGATATGCAAATTAGTCCCAGAGTTCTCAGGCTTGAATTGTGTGGTGGTTCACGAATACTCATTAACTATGCTTTAGAACATAAATATGTATTATTTATAGATTTAATTGATTCCGATATTTAAATTATAGTCAAGAAAAGAAAGAATGAAAACAAAAGTGAGTGCTGGTAGCAAGAGACAGCTTATCTTCTAAAAGGAAAACTCTATCTTTTTGCCTGCCGTAGTTTCTAGGTTGCTATAGAGTTGTGTACTTGCTAAATCATCAGTTCCAAATTCTCTCCCTGAGTGATCTGTGGAAGAGCTTATCGGTGGATGAATGTCTGAGGTAGTGCTCTCCTAGCATGCCCGCCACCGACCTGCCCCTCCCTACCTCTCCTTGGCTGAGCATTACCTGGTGGGGTGGAATGACTCACTTGGTCCCTGATTCCTTTCTGGCCAGCCTGACGGACAGTTTTCAGTCACAGTGCAAGCTGATTGGGTGACTTTTGGAAGCAACAAAGTTGTTTTCATGCCAAGAAACCTTTTGCATCTGGTTCTACAAGCTACTTTTTTACCATCCTCAATTCCCATATCATGTTCAGGATATGACTGGCTAATGAAGACAATATTTGTCACATGGGAGAGGGAGCAGCTTAAACATATTGGGAGGGACTTTTTAAAGAGCAAAACTCATCAGTGTCTTAAGATGATTTTGTGTTTGCATATCTAAAATCATTAGTGTCTTTTTAGGTAGTTGCCTTTGTGTACTGGGTTAGAACAATGGGAGGTGCTTTTGTCCTCCAGGGACCTTCAGCAGTGTGGGGAGACATTTCTGGTTGGGGGAGTGTTCTGTGGGGGCAGGAGTTGAGGCCAAGGGTGTTGCTCACCATGTAGAACAAAGAAGTATCTGACTCAACATATGCACAATGCTGAGGTTGGGAAATTCTGGCTAGGGGTGTGTTTCCTTTTGCACTTGGGGACAAGTATTCTTTCAGTGCTTGCAAAATGTTATGTGCTCCTCTTGGAAGTAGATCTATCAAATACAGAGGTCATCAGGGAAGGCAGAGATTAGTCATATTGCCTCTCTGCCACATGGGCCTGGATTTGTGGTCCCCTTTCTACAGCTTTTGGTCATCTACTGTCTCACAGAGTGGTAACTTGGCCAAATTCCCTTCCTCTAACTGAGTGTAACTCACTTGAGGACAGAAACCATGTCTTATTCTGACTTATATCTTCTGCCTAACTTCTTGTAAAGTAAGCACCCCAAATATTTGGCTGAGTGAATAATGAATCCATTGCTTACAAAGTTGGGAACCTCATGCACAGAGGTTTTCTGTGAGGAGCTCATCATACCCAGGATGTGAGAAGGCTGAAAAGGAACAGGGGCCAAGGATAACACCTGTCTCCCTAAGCCCTTAATTGTTGTAGATTTGTAGAATGATCTTGTACAAAAAGTTATTTCATCAAATTCCCTCATTCTTAGAGGAAGAAACTGAGGCACAGAGGGGTCAAATACTTTACAAAGGTTTGCATAGCAAGTTACTGGCAGACCTGAAACAAGAACAGCATTTTGATGCTTTCTGTTCAGATGGTTGCCCTGCAAGTTGTCTTATTGAGAAGTGAAATAAAGGGTTCATAGTTTTCAGGGGTGATGTATATGATTCCGTGTGTGTGTGTGTGTGTGTGTGTGTGTGTGTGTGTGAATGTCCTATCAACATCAAGCACTGGGCACATAGATATTCACATTTAAGCATAGATATTCCCTGAGCAGAGAAGTTTGGTCCTTCTCTGCTGGGTATAACTGGACAGCTTATAGTGTCCTGACCATAGAACATACCATATTTTGTTCAGGTCATGAACTTAACATCTGTTTTTCACAATAGCTTTGGGAGGGCAGGAATTAATTTGTTTTGTCCAATACTGGACACATAATAGATGTTCCATAGATGGTTTTTCATGGATAAGTAGATGGACAACTGCTAATCCAGGGATGGCCACAGTTTGGGGGAGGGTGCCATTTGAGTGAATTTTTTTGCAGTCAATGTGGAGATTATCAAGGTGGGTGGAGAGCTGCTATTCAAGACTAATTTTAGCTACATGGCAAAATGTTGTTGGGTGTTTAACAACTCTGCAGAAGGCAAGGCTGTGACAGGGTGTCTGGGAAAGTAGCCTTCATGACATCTGAAAACTCTGATGGTGGAAAGTCTCAGAAGTAGCCCTACCTACAGTGCGATGACTTCATTATGGGGACCACTGATTTCCATGGTTTTAAAAAATTTTCCCTCAGACCATAGTGTCTGAGTAATCTGCCTGCAGCTTGTTATATGGAAGATGAGCTAGATCATTATCCTGAAAATTCTTCAATAGCTCCTCATAATAAGGTCAGTTAAGTACAGAATGTCTGCTTTCACTCAAAATCTTATTCTCATTGAAGCTTAATCCAACAGTATTTCCACACATTATTTTTCTTCTCCCAGTTAGGTAATGGGGAGAATATAGGACACGGAAGGCATTGAAATGGATGTTGGATTCAACTTGAGAGGACTCCTGTTCATTGTCTGAAGCTTCTGTAACTTCTCAAAGTTTGGGTTCAGGAGGAGACAGCTTTGGATGGCTTATTTGTGCTCAGTGCTTATGAGAAATGGCTCCTGCCAAAAGAAATGCAGGGCCGGAGAGCAGCGAGGGCCGGTGACATGACTGTATTTTCTATGGCATCTCCTGCGAGCGAGAGGAAACTCTAGAGGGAGCACACCCCAGAGCTGGTGGGCTCTGCCCCAGTCCTAGGGCTGCCCAGGGCCACCCTCTCTTGGGTGGTGAGTTTTCTCACTGTGTCATGAACACGGCCCCATCAAGGCCCCTTTCCAAGTTCTTGCTGTGTCCGTAACCAACAGAACAAGTCCTCCTTGCAGCTTCCCACAGCGCCAGGTCTGAGACTCCCTGCCTGCCCTTCACATCCTTGCCTAAGCTCTTTTGAGGCACAATGAGGGGCAGCAGGGCAGGCAGCGTTTCTTCCAATTTGCCACGAGAGCAGCCGGGAGTGGGGAGGCAGTAATGCTATGGCAGACATCATAAACTTTTTTGCTTCCTTACAGTAATGCGTGACATCTATTGAGTGCTTATTATGTATAGGGAAAGGTTTATTCAAGCTTTATTTTAGCTAATTCTCATGTCATCCTTTGAGGTAGGTGCTGTATTATCCTGCTTTTACAGAAATATGAGGCACAGTGAGAACACATAATTTGTTCAAGGTCATTCAACTAGTTAGGAGGGGGGAGCTGGGATTTGAGCCAAAGCAGTCTGACCTCACAGGCTGTGATACAATGACATTATGTCAAACTCCATTGTTTAGTAGAAAGAGAACTGGACCAGAACTCAGAACACACAGTGCTAGTGTGGTCTTTGCCTCATTCCTGCTGTTGGGCTTTGGACAGGTGACTTGTTTCTTTTTGGTAGGTATAACTGGACAGTGGATAGAATGTGACGTCGCTGTAGAGAATATATGGATGAAATCTCATCCTCATGTAAGGGTAAGATGCTGCCAGTACTCAGTGTGGGGCTAGTGGCTATTGTTACCTGCGCATGGGTCTGTCTTTCTCTTGCATTTTATATTCATGTGGTGTAGACAATATGTCTTCTACTTCTGCTGCATTCCTCTGCAGTATGTACTTTGGTCTGACCCCTGTTTACCTGTAGTGGTTAACGGTTGATGCCACACATTTCCATGGTTTACTTGGATACCTATAACTCTTTGTTCTCCAATACCTTGATTTCAAGCCTCTCCTTTCTTAACATTTTATTGTACTTTCTCAGCACCCCAGGTCAGTATTTTTTTCACTGATGTTACCACCTTTCATTGTCCACTGCTTCCTTTGGCTTAGATTTATGGTCAAGCTTATAAACCCACGTCCTTGTGTATGCTCAGCTCTCTCTTTTATCTGCTCTTTCACTGTTAAATTCTCCTGCCTGAACCCCAGCTCTCTGCTTACCCTGGGCCCACACCCGAGTGGCTAAATGTAACTGGAGAAATGACACAGCTCTAATGAGTTTAAATTTATGATGACACAATCTGAACCACACTTTTATCAGTCCCTTTGCGTATTCACATTATCTCTCTACAAGATACTATTTCAGTTCTCCTCTCCCTCCAAACATCAACCCTCTTCTTCCTCTTCTCTTTGTGCGGAGGATCTCACTTTTTTCCCTGAGACAGAAGTGATGAATAAGAAGCATCTCGCGTGTGTGTTATACAGTGTATCAGCTGGGGCCTGGGAACCACGCCTTCTCCCTCTGTCTGGCGTGAGCTCTGTCTTCCCCAACTTCACAGAGCTCAGCATGCGCCTGCTATACCCCAGTCCATCTTGCTTTCCTCATAGCACTACCTACTTTCTCTTTAGCCTGCTTTATTTTATTGTGCAAATCAGTCTCTGAAATATTATCTTTATTTATCATGTACTGTTCTCCCTGAGAATGTGAGGAAAATGACACAGGGATCTTATCTGTCCTGATCTTTGCTGTGTTAGTTGCATCTGGCATATAGTTAAATCAACTGAAAAACAGTAGATGCTCATTTAACCCACTGAATAAATGAATGCAGGGGCAAAATTAGGATCATCTCGATGACTCTGGGCAAATCATTTTACTGGCATCAGTTTTTCTCATCTATAAGAGGGGAGAGTTGACACCCACTGGAAAATTCTTTTCCCAGATTCTATTCATTTTAAGTGAGGAGTACTTGGGTAAGCATAGTCAGTATCTAAAATCCAGTCATGATTTAGTTTGTGTTTAGCACCCAGGAGCTCCATGTGGCCTCTGGGGCCTCTGGTTGGCTGGATTTCTGCATTGTTTGCCTGGGATGTTCTAGTCATGGAGCGTGAACAGAGATGCACTGCCAATGCCCTGGACACTTGCAGATGTTGAGTACCAAGAGACCACACAGGGCTTTAGTACAGGCTTCTGACTAGGTTGGGAAGTCTTCACAAAGGGCGAAGTATAGATCCTCAGCCAAGCAGATGCCCCTGTGGAAAGCAGGTGCTGTGGTGCACTGACCATGCCCTGGCACGGTCCACAGAGCTGCATGCCCAGTGACCCCTCTGATTATCTGTACCTTGGCCAGGGATGGTCCTGAACTTTTGGTTTGAATCAGGTAGGAGGCAGGCATTTGGGTTGCCAATCGGGAGGAGAATTCATGAAATGTACCCTGGAGTAACATGAACCCCAGAATGAGTAAGGATGACGGGGGGCCTTTGCTTGTGCACATGCTTGGGTGTGAGAATGCCAAGGGTCTTACACACTATGTCACTTAATCCTACTACCCCAGGAGGGAGATAGATACAGCTGGCATTATTACTGTGCCAGTCACTTCTGTGACCCTGCTTTGAGGAAACTATTGAGGACAGACATCCTCTGCTTTGAGACATCCCACATACCTGCTGACAGTGCCCTATGTTTTTCAGCTTTCGGGCCTGAGGGCTTTTTCTTCCCCATGGGAGCTTGATTTACTCACAGGCATAGCATCACCAAAGTTCTAAGGCCTTGACCCCACCAGGGGCAACTGACACAGGACAGGAGTTAGTGGATGTACATTAGTTGCCCTGTCCTTGGGAGATGGGATGAATTTCTCGTGCACTATATACCAGAGGGCCTTACCGCCCACCATGGTAACCGGCTCATTTCCTGGTGGTTCTTCCTCTCTTGTCTTGTTTTCCTCTCTCCTTTACTTGTGCTTCTGAGACTGCCTTCCAAATAATGTGCCTGTATGATACCCTGTTCTCAGGCTCTGCTTTAGGGGGATGTCAAAGTAAGGCAATAACTGCACCTGAAGACATGGTGGAGAGAAGTAGGGAGAAAATACCTGTAATTTCTGTCTGTCTTTAACCAGGTGGGGTTACCATGTTCTCAGCCTTCCAAGTGGACCATGGTCATCATTGGTTGCTAGGTCCTTGCACCCAGGCCCCAGTTGTGTCTAAGATGTGCAAGTATTTGGCTATTTTTGCTCACTGGTAATGGCAAGGCATCCCTGTGGGGCTGCAGGCAGAGCTTGCAGTGAGGCACACAGCCAAAATACCTGGGTCCACTTGGTTGAAAATAGCATGACACATGTTCTTGAAACACCTATCTCAAAGCCCGGGTAGACGTGACCTAACAGGGTATGTTTGTCCTCTGTGCTCCATGTGTGAGTGACTCAGGTACAGGTGCAACTTTCTTCTTTCCCAGGGCTTCTGCCCCGCCCCCGGACATCTGGGCTGTGTGTGCGTTGTGGCAAATCCTTTTTTGGGAAACTTTTAGGCTTCAGTGTTGGAGAAAGACTTCCCTCTGATCGCCAGTGGGGCAGGGGAGCCCAAGCCAGGCATGCAGCACTGAGAAAAATGGCACCATTTTTGTGAAGGAAATGTGGGTGGAAGGAGCAGGATTGTGCTTCTGGATCTTGATGAGTTCTCTGAGCCTAGCATTTCCTTAATGGCATTGTGGAGCCCTAGTGATTGCAGCAATCTAGAGAGAGGGCAAGACTAACTTGGGGAGGAACACCCAGTGAGAGAGTTAGACTCAACCATAAAACAGGGGTAATGACCTGTAGCTCACATGGCTGCTATGAGATCAAGTTAGGATTACATCTGCGAAGTGCCCTGGGCTCCGTGCAGTGCTTGACTCAGCAGCCACTCGCCAGGGCCTCCTGCCTGTTGGCCTTCCCACCTGCTGTAGGATGACAGAAAATTTAGAGGGAGGTCCTCTCAGCATGCCTGCCATTTGAAGGATGTAACTGACCATATGTGAGAAGCTATTTATGAAAAACATTCGTGGCAGGAAAGATTTGGGATATTTTATGGGGGAGTATTCCCTTTCTGTACTGCACACTCATAAAAGCCCGGTGTTGAACTGCTTCTCCCAGCTTTGTAGATTGAAAGAAGTGTGATTTCTTTTTCTTGTAATGATGATAATTAGAACTTTATTTAGAACTTCAGTGGAGTTGTTTCACAACAATGAGCATATCGCTCCTTGTGTTGTCCTTCTTGATTACACTTACCTCACCTCCATCAATCCAAACCCCTCCAAAGCAATAAGATCCAACATTGTATAATTACTCCTAGAGTTTCTAGCTAAGGATGACATTTGTGGACACCTGGATGAATAGCTGTGCAGAATCCATCTCTTTTGTTTCCTTGTGGGGATGCCAGTCTCCTTGGTATCAGCAAGTATTTCCTGCCCACTGGAACAATCCACGTTGGTGTTATGTAAATGCTAAAGTTGATTTCTAAGTGTTAACATAGGTAAGAATTACCTAGGGGAGCTTGTTCAAATGCAGGTCATCTGGCATGACCTCAGAGCCTCAGATTTAGTATGTATGTACATTTTAATGAGCTACACCAGTCAACTTGATCTAGTTTTCCTAGGATATCCCTGTGAGTATCAGTGATGCAGGTGATATAAGCACCTTCCAAATCATGGTGCCCTGCATTGTCATAGCCTCATTCCTGGTGTTTGAGGTGTCATGGATGATAGGTAATTTCATGTGTCAATTTGACTAGGTAAGGGACACCCAGATAACTAGCAAAGCATTAGGTTTGGGTTTGTCTGGTTTGTCTACCAGGCTGTGTTTAGAAGACACTAGGATTTGAACCAGTAGACTGAGTAGAGATTTACCCTGGCCAATGTGGGTGGACATCATCTAGTCCATTGAGGATCTGGATAGAACAAAACGTAGAGAAAGGCAAGTTCACTTTCTCTTTTTCAACTTGATCATGTGTCTTTTCTGGAAATTGACATCTGCTCCCCTGCTTCTGAGGCCTTTGGACTTCGACTGCATTATACCATCAGTTCTCTAGCTTGCAGATAGCTTGCCATGGGACCTTTTGGCCTTCATCATTATATGGGCCAATTCCCATAATAACCCTCCTTCCATATATCTATGTTTGTTGCTATAGCTTGGAAGTATAGCCTAAAGGAACATCTGTTAAAGTCTTGACCCCCAGCCTGTGGTGCAATAGGGAGATGGTAGAACCTGTAGGAGGTAGGGCCTACGAAAAGGAAGTTAGGTTGCTGGGGGAGGGCCCTTGAGGGGTATTGGACCACAACCTCTTCCTGTCTCTCTCTCTGTACTGCCTGACTGCTGTGAGGGTAATGTTCTCCCTCTGCCATGTACTTCTGACATGATGTACTGTACTGTGCTGCCATAGGACAAAAGCAACCATGGACTTGTGACCATGGACTCAAACCTCTGACCCTGTAATCTAGAATAAATCTTTCCTCTGTATAAGATGATTATCTTGGGTATTTTGTCATAATAATGGAAAACTGACATATATATATATATATATATATATATATCCTATTTGTCTTTTCCCTGGAGAGCCCTGATCATTTCACACAGCCAGACAGAAAGCATCTTTCTGCATCAAACCATCAATAACAGACAGTGTTTTCGGGAAAGCCCTCAGAAATAACAAAAGAGATGACTGTCAGGGATTCCCATTACAAGAGTTGTATCTCCTCCTCCCATGGAGACAGCTCAGAGCAGAGTCTTGTCACCTCTTCTAAGAAAGACACCACCTTTAAATTAATTCTTTCTTTACTCAGGTAAGGGGGCAGAGAACTTTCCTCCAACCTTGACATCATGCCAGCTTCTGAACACCCCAATTCCATGTTCTGCCCCCAGATATCAGATTACATATTTATCCCTGGGCTGGCCAAGTGTGTGCGGCAGTTCAGCTCAGTAAGTTCATCTTACTTGTAAGGTCCCTTCCCATTTTGGGAGAAGAGTCCTCTGTGACTTCTGGAGCTTATAGGCATACAAGTTGTACCTGAACTTTCAACCCCACAGTGTTCATGTCCTGGGCTCTCGATACTGGCTCCACATCTGGAAAACCTGAGGAGGCTCAGCAGCTGGCCCACTGCCCGGCAGCCTGCTCCAAGAAAAACATTTACAGTTCAATTTTTGACTTCCTGTCCCAACCCACTCTGGCTCTCAGGTCTTCTCTCCTCTTTCTCTGTCCTTCCCCCTTTCTTGTTCTTTTTTTATTGCATCTGTTCTCTTTGTATTTTTACCCTTCATGGTTGAAACATCTGTCTTAAATGTAAAAGGTTGGTGCAAATGTTTCCTAGGCTTATTTAAGAGGAAAACTAATGATAACTGCTTCTCTTTGTTTTGCTAAGTGATCCTTAGACATGGGAAAGAGAAAAAGGAAATTCTTTGCATAGAGTAAAGCTACAATCACCCTACATTTATTTTCATAGATAGGGAAAGATTAATATTATGATTATAATAATGATTAAGTAGGGGAAAAGACTAGCATTGTGATTACAATAATGATTGCTCAGTATTGGCCAGGTCCCCTGACCACTGCATCAGCAAGACCTTGCTGCAGGCCAAGACATAGGAAGGAGGGCATCCTTGGGAATTAGGTGAGGTGGAGGACTACCGAATTGGCATATCCTAAGCTCAAATGCAGCCATATAAGTTTTGAAGTAACTGTATTAAGGCATAGGTGACACTCAATAAACTATACATATTAAAACTATACAATTTGATGAATTTTGTTAAGTGCATACACCTGTGGAACTGTCACCATGATGAAGGTAGAGGACATAACTGGCCCCTCAGACTTCACTTATGTCACTTGATAATCTTTCCCTCCTATCCGTACCTTCATCCCTAAGTGACCACTGATCTGTTTCCTGTTACTATAGATTAGTTTGCATTTTCTAGAGTTTTGCTTAAGTGGAACCATGCAGCTCATGGTCTTTTTGCCTGGACTTTTTCACTCAGAGTGATTATTTTGAGATTCATCCATATTTCCATGTATATCAATATTTTTTGGTTTTCATCACAAGGATTATTATTGCATGCATATTCTGCAGTTTATTTATCCACTCATCTCTTTCTGGTTACATGGGATATTTCCTGATTGGGCTAGTGGTAAAGCTGGTGTAATATTTGTGCACAAGTCTTTGCGTGGATATTTATATTTCCCTTTCTACTGGATAAATAACTAGGAGTGGAATGTGGAACCAGAGGGATTTTTAAGAAACTTCAGAGGTGATTGGAAAGACTCTAGGTCTGGTAGTCAGGGAAATCTGTGCTTAATCTCAATTTTCCTAGTTGCTAGCTATGTGACCTTTAGGCAAGGCACTTAACAACTCTGGGTCTCAAGTTTTCTTGTCTGTCAAATGAGATGAAACTGATCTCTGTGCCTCACATACAGGAGAAGAGGACCAATGGGCATACCCAGGAGGTCACTACCAAGTTTAAAGGTTCCACAGAGTGCTCTGAAGTTGCTATCAAGATTAAGTTCCCAAAAAGAATAGGTCTGTGCTTTAGATGCTGTTCTGCTAAGAGGTGGAACTGTCCAAAGCCTTTGGAGGTGAAACATTGCCATTAGTGTTTTCACTTGTTGCCTATGGTTCCAAAATTGTGGCTGGCATTTCTCTTGTCCTGCCTCGGTGTCCACTTCATCTTCTGATACAGTCCTCCAGTAAAGATAGGCCCATTGAGCAAGGGTGACCTATTAGAGTCATCCAATGAACAAAGTTGCAATTTGAATTAATCCTCCCTGGCTGTTGGTCCATAAATTCAATGGTAAAGATAAAGCAGAAAGGTAATACAGAGCAGCTATGAAGTCTTGGAGAGTTTTCCTAAGAACCATTTTGGAAGGGTATGCATCTATGTGGGTCTCTCAGCAGACATGTACCCTGATGGGAGGTGTTATGCACAGAGTGGTGAGAATCTTGGAGGTAGGACAGGCTGTGCTCATGTCCAGGTTTCCCTTAACAGGTGTATGCATTTCATAAAATCCATCAAATTGTGTATAGTTTTACGTGTTCGGAGGATACTACCTTACTGGGAGCCTACGTGTTCTCATCTGTGAAAGAGGAATGTTAGCGGTTCTACTAACTCACTCCCATGATTGTGACAATTGCTTGAAGAAAGGGGAACAGCTTGCTTTGGAGGCTTCCTCCACCAATGACTAATTCTTTGAACCCACTGCCAGGCAACCAACAAGCTCTACTCAAATGGACAAATATATGTCAAGACTTGGTGGTGGGTAAGGCTTTATTGTGTGATTTTTTTACTGTGGGACATTTGCATTTTGAGGGGAGCCCTAAACTTCACTATGATGTAATAAAAACCACTCAGAATTACAGTCACTATACCAGACACATGGTGTGTGTGTGTGTGTGTATTACAATGCTACCCTGACACTTCTCAAGAAGAAGCAACCAATGAGTCCAGAAGAAGCCAGTCTCTATGGTGAATACCTAGCAGCCTCCCTCTTACCCATTCATATTTTTGATGTGTCAAGCACCAGCTGATATGCTGAATTTCTCCCATGTTTTCGTGATATTCCATTTCAATATGTCTTTTCTTGAACTTAAAAACACAAAACAAGAAAAGTTGTCATTTGTGTGACCACGTGTATGTAGTACAGCCTGCCCTTGAAGTTTATTTACCTGGTAACCTAAATGTATTGGGAACATGGCTTTGGTCTTATCTAAATATTTGTGGGGTCTAAGACAAGAGTGTAAACAGAGGCCTGTATAGCATATATCTACATGTTGTAAATCAAGATAATAGACCATTTTAAAAAAATACATCTATTCTCTTATCTTGACAATTGTACCTTCCTAATGGCAAAATCGACAAATATGTTTAAAGCTATTCTTTTTTATATTAGTGAAAGTTGGCAGAAAATCAAAGATGACAGAATTTAATTGTTACTGAGCATATTTGAGTCATTTTTATGGCTGATGATATTTGGCTGAATAATAAAATGAAGGCATATATGCGCTTTATTTTCTTATTTCAAAAAAATCCCTAATGATGGTGATCAAAATTTTCACACAATAATTATCCAAGGACAATAATTATCCAAGGAACAAAAGATAACTACAACAAAAGTATACCAATAAATACACTTTTATAAAAATGTGGATACAAAGCTGGTTGTGGTGGCACACACCTGTAATCCCAGCACTTGGGAGGCTGAGGCAGAATGATTGCCTGCCTGGGCCAAAGTGAGTTCAAGGCCAGCCTGAACTGCATAGTGAGACCCTGCCTCAAAAAGGCAAAAAAAAAAAAAAATGTAGATACAGTTATGTTTGATCCTTAAAAAGTTGTTTTTCCTCTAAAATGTTTTAAGTATTTATTATAGTAAAGGGTAAAATATAAACCATAATTAATGATGTTAATTTTTAAATTGAACTTACTTAAATAAAACTGACATAGATTTAATTTGTGAAAGTATAATCCAATCTTATTTTTCAGAATATGAAATTATTGTCAAATTTAGCATTTGTGTCCATCTACTTGCTATGTTAAATATTTACTATCATGTTTTATGAATGTTAAACCTAGATTTATATATACATTAATTTAAAAGTAATATGAATTGGTGAATATTGCAAAAATATTCCCCAGTCATCTTATGCAACTGCTGTAAATACAGTATTTATTTGTGAGGGTCTCTGAAGTCATGAACTGGGACACAAAGGAAAGCATGAAAAGAATGCTCAGCTCTTCTGTGAAAGCAAAGTTATGCAAGAATACACTGAATTCAAGCTATGTAAGAGGAAGGCTTTGAAGAGATCGCTCATATGCTCATCCTTTTTGCTAAGCAGTTCTAATGCTCGATTTCTATGCATTCTGAAATAGTGTCAAGAACATGTCAGCAGCAGGACAGCCCACAAGTGTTCATGGTATTCAAACACAGCTGCTTTTTGTTTTGAGACTACAGGAGAAATGTGGAGAAGACTTTTCCTGGGGCCTGAACAGTGTTGATCATGAGAGCAGATGTTTAGTGTTACTGGTTGTCCTGTAGCAGTAATGAGTCGTGGGTCCTGAGTGGCAGAGGAGCCCATGTGTTCTTGAATGAGTGCATTTCTATTTTGTTTATGATATGCAGGCTTTTTTTAAGGTGCAATACCTAGGGCAATCTCTTTTGCTAGGTCTAGGGTAGAGTACTGTATTAGGGTTTTCCCAGGGAAACATAACAGAATCCCTCTCCTCTCCTCTTTTCTCCATCTCTCTCTGTCTCTCTCTCTCTCCTCACAGATGACCCATGTGATTATGGAGATGTGTAGGTGGCAAGCTGGAAATGCATGCTGGTGGCTGGTATGAGTTCCAGTCTGACAGCCACCAGGCTCTGACCTAAGAAAAGTCAATTTTTCAGGTTGAGTGTAAAAGCAAGAAAGGATCAATGTCCAGTGTAAGCAATCAGGCAGGAGGAGGAGTTCCAACTTTGCCTTTTTATTCTCTTTAGGTCTTTATTGGATAAGGCCCACTTACACACGAAGGGTAGTTTGCTGTCCTCAGTCTATTGATTCAAATGTTAATCTCATCCAGAAACACCTTCTCAAATATGCTCCAAATAGTATTTGACCAAAAGTGGTAGCAGTCCAGGGTCCAGTCAAGCTGAAACATAAAATTAACCATTACAACAACTAAAAGCCAAATAAACAAAACAAACCAAGTAAATGTTTCCAAATCTGTGGATTGAAGCTTGTAGATACTGCTTGGAAGATCGGAGATTTGTGCAGCTACTTTGCATCCTCAGCATTCACAAGGGCCTAGCTGTAATTTAGGTTATTCCTATGACACTGAATCTTTATTCTTGGGCAAGCAAACTGATTAAGATACATGCAGTAAATGAAAGGGAACAGTATATATATGAAGTATACATGCATATACAAAAAGGAAAAGAAATACACAAAATAGTAGAATTATCTCCATCTAAAGTTGTCACAATATTCAGAAGAATATTCATAATATTGTAGGGTGCAATTATCAGAAATATTTGTAAGTTTGGATAGCTCATTGTCCAAAGCAGGTCACATGGAATATAGCTATATATATGCATAAGCTGTAAAAATACCTAATGCAGTAACTGAGTACTGGCCAAGATTAAAGTGCACTAGATTTTCAAAGGGAATTATGAAGGAAATAGGGGGTAAAATCCTTGATCATGGGGAGCCTTTACAGAAAATGCAAAAAGTTTTACAGTGTGTCTTGGTTATTTTTCTCTCACTGCTGAGTTAAAATACCTGACATCCAGAATTCAGGAAGGAAAGGTTTATTTAGCTCACAGTTTGTGGAGGTTTCAGTCCATACTTGGCTGGGTCCAAGGCAGTGTGGCACATGGCAGAGGACAATAGTTCATGGCTGTGGAAGACAGCAAAAGCAACAAGAGCAAAAAAGGAGGAGTGGTGGCAAGCAGCCTCTTTCCCTCCCTTACACCGTGTGTAAACTACCCGCCCCAGGGCGAGTGTAGCTCTCACACCCATAATCCCAGTTTTGGAACACATCAATCGTAAACTCTAGAAGCCTGGCCCATGACTGCATGAAGCTTTGGGGGGACATCCAGGCACAAACCATAACATAGTGAATGCAAAACAAGAAACCCTCCCTAAATATGTACCCATAAAAAAGGTAAAAGAAATGTACCAGTGCATAGATAACTATACATACTTAATCATTTGAATCCCATGGATTTGTAATTTGCGATGATCTAGTCCTGTGGCTTACTAAACTGATATTCAACTTTTTGCTGAGAACAGTTTTCAAGGAACATAAAGAAGGGACGATTTCCTTGGTATCTAACATGTGCCAGGTATAAGACAGCTGTTTTACATGCATCATCTCATTTAATTCTTAAGTGTTCCTGTGATGTGAACTTTTTACACATGAGGAAAGCAAGTCTCAGAAAAGTTAAATGTAGATGTAAATATAGGCCATTCAAACTAGTAAGAAAATGCTTAGTCGGGGCTGGGGATTTAGCTCAGCGGCAAAAGCGCCTGCCTGGCAAGCGCAAGGTTGTCAGTTCGGTTCCCGGTACCGGAGAAAAACCAAAAAAAAAAGAAAATGCTTAGTCAACTTCAGAGGGCCAACTATTATTAAGACTATTAAAAGATCACGTGGACAAATATTGATAAATCCAGTACAGGTCACCATTATCTCCTTGTTACAGCTGAGGGGTGTCAACCAACACCCCTCAGCTATCTCTGGTGCGATAGCTTGCTTAAGTTTACTGAATACATTTTGAATAACAGAACCACTTCCTACATGGTAGTCAATGAGTTTGACTTTTCATTAATTTACAGCCTACCTTGTCTCCCATTTTAAACTGAGCTAATCAAATTTGATTTTTGAGTTTTATTTGTGAAGTATCTTAGTATGAACATTTTTGTGAGATTGTGGCTTTCAGAGATTCCAGGATAGATATTGCTAGTCCACAAAGATAACGCATTTAGGTCCTTCTCTCTTGATTCCAGCAAGAAATCTCAGAGCTCCCAAGTTGTTCTGTTTAATCAAATAGTAATCACCATGTACAATTACAGAGTGCTTTGCTGGACCAGGTTCAGCAATACATGCATCCAGTTGTGTGTACCATAGGCGAGAACGCTAACCCTCAGCAAACGTCCTGATTCTAGAAGAGCGTAGTGGTACTGAGTTAGACATAGTTCATGTTAAACTTGCAGTAGACTTATAGAAAACAAAATCATAAATGAGCACCCTGCTCAAGATTGCTCTTCACAGTACTTTGCTACTAAATAAAAGGGAGGCTCTGTGTTCGCCAACTCTTTGCAGGTGATTAGTGTCAATAGCTCAGAGAAGCCCTGTTTTTCCTGTATTCAGAGATGTGAGAGGTCGTTTCAGAGCTAGCCTGTGTGGTTTAGATTGTGATCCGCAGCTTTGGTTTTCTTATGATTCATATCGATTGCTCCAATTTGTATGCTGCTTTGCTCTATAGCTTCTTGATCCACTTGTTTCTTTCCTCCTTGGCTATGGTTATGGGTTATATTTCTAGTTTTCTACGTTCTTTTCTTCTTGCACTTGCAGCATTTGTGCATGAGGTGGCTTTTTCTGTTGTTGTTCCAGCAATTCTTGTTTTTGTTTATTTGCCCTGCTGCCAGGCCTGTTTGGCCTTGTCTTATAAGATAATGGAAAGGAAAATGCATTGTAAGCTGTAAAGTACAATTCAAATGTAAGAGATGATTACTGTTTCTTATGAATAAGAACCTTGTTTGTAGCGGTGAGTCGTCTTGCTATAATCTAGGACAAAGAGCAGCAACTGATTGGACAGGTGGGTCATATTTATGCACTAAAAGCCTGGTTGGCAGCAGCTTTAGTAACAGATGTCTTCTGTGAAGTTGGATTACAACCTGTGCCCATCTAGAGAATGGAGACACAGTCTGAGGAGGACACAGATGCCCCACAGAGGGCAGCCCCAACCTCCTGATTGGTCCCGCTTGGTGCCTGATCCCTAACTTGTGCCCACACTCTGATGTTGGAAGCCTGAAATGCATGGCCAGTTTTGGACCAGGTGAATATTCCTTCTCCTTCTGCTTTAAGTGCGAAAGATTCCTATGATCTGTCAGAGATGCTATTCTAGACTGTGGCAGCACTGGAGCAACACCATTGTTGACTTGCTCCACAACAAATTTACATCACCTTCCAAGAATCAGTCTAAGAGTGGTTTGAGAACAGGACTTATATCCTATTTAAATCCTACTCACTTTAGATGTGTACTCCATGTATACAGAGTACAGGGCTCCATGTATACGCTATGATCACAAAATACGGTGAATGTTTCAATTTTTTTAAAAGAATGTTTATTACAGTACAAGGCACCTTACCATTAATTCCACTGAAATTAACCACCTCACTTCAAATACACTTATCTCATCCTCCTCATCACTCTCTGAAGCAATGGCAGTCCTCTTCTGGGAGGTCTGTGGATGTGCTGCCGTGGCTACCTCCGTGTCTGGAATCAAGTCAAAATGTTTATCTTATGATCATTTTAACTTTGGAGAAGAGTCAAGAGTAGGGCCTGATCTGGTGAATATGGTTGATGAGGACACACCACGCTTCTTTTTGACAGAAATTACCATAAATATGTTGAATTACTTCAGTACATAGAGGCAGACATGGAAAGATGTGAAAGAAGACTTTCAAAACTGCTTCAGAAAGTGACCAGAATAATGGGATACATGTGTACAAAGCGAGAGGGAGTATTTTGAGGGGACTTAATGACAATGTGTTTTTACTGTAATACATTTTAAAAGTTTTTATTGAAATATTCATTATATTGTTTCATCCTACTTCATACAGCCATCCTCTTTCAAGTGGTGTAAGGCCAGGAACAGCAGGTGGCTATGGATGCTGTCAATGCTTGTATCCAGTGCTATTTCCTAACTTTTGAAAAGTTGTAATTTATTTCCACTAAGCTGTTATTAGTGAAAGCCATCCCAACTTTGAGTTAATAAAAATAAAAAGGAGAGGCCAGGGAGATAGCTCAGTGGCACAGTGCCTGCCTGGCAAGTGCGAGGTCCTGAGTTTGAGTCCTGGTACCAAAAAAAAGAAGCCTTTATTATATGCTCACTAAACTGGAAATGCAGAAATTTCCTTCTAAAGTAATAAAAGGGATAAGAATCTCCCTAAATCTTCGTGTGAGGTTCCAAGGTGGGGGGGCTGCATTTTATGAGGCAATACCTCTGTGACTCAGTATCCTTAGGATCAGTACAATGCTCCCTCATGAGATGGGCAGTATTTGAGTCCATCTTTGTCTTCTGAATCACTCATTTATTTAACAAATAGTCATTGAACACTTACTTGGTGCCAGCCGGATACTACGCTAGATTCTGGGGGCCACTCAACACTTCTGACAACTTTCCTGAATCTCACAGTCTTTTTTGCTATAGCCTGATCACTGTTTTTGGGTCAGACACATTTGGGTTTTGGCGGCTTCTTTGTTTTTCTTTTTATGTTACTTGGCAAAAGTTACTTGATAATTTGTCACCTGGATCTTACTTATACATCTGTAAATTTGGGGATAATAATTACCACATAGGATTCCACAAATAGTGTGTATGCAACAGTCTGTGCTGGATGTATAGTAGACCTTTCACTCATTAATTTGTGCTTGCACAATCCTGTCCACTCATCTCTCGGTCATACTCATTGAGTACTCTCCTCTACCTGGGGAAACTGGGGTTCCATATGGAATTTAATAGCATTGAAGTCTTTGTATGAATAGACATAGGGATAAGACATTTTCAATAAAGTGTAGATTCTAGTTCTGGATTCTAGAGTTGTAAATAGAGACGCAGTTTCAGTTCAACATTTATTAGCATGATTGAAGATCATTTTTTCTTTACCATTTATTTTCACCTCGCTTCATTAAGTCATAACTGACAAGTAAAAACTACACATTTCTATACTGTGTAAATTCTTTTTTAAAGATTTAATCAGTTAAACTATTTAACTGGATGGCTGAATAAATATTAAAATAAGAACATAAACTTGCTAATAATCAATAATACAAATAGAATGGATTATAAAAATATTTAATTAACTCAAAGAAAGAAGAAAATGAGAACAAAAATTGACAATTCAAACAGAAAACAAATGGAAAAATTAAATCCAGCCACACATATTAAATATCAAGATGTAACTATTATAGGAAAATGATAGAAAAAATAGAGTATGTTAACACTAACATAAAGAAAGTCATTGTGGCACATTAATACCTGAAAAAGTTTTCAGAGGAGAGTATTATTAGGGATACTGAGTGTCATTTTATAATGATAAAGGAGTCTAGTCACCAATAGGACATAAAATTCCTGAATGTTTATGCATTAAGTAATAGAACTTCCAGTTGCACAGAACAAAAACTGATAGAACTGCAAAGAAAAATTTAAACATACTCAGTTATAATGAGAAGTTTCAATATTCCTTTCAATAGTAAATAGAACACATAAAAAGTCAATTAAGATATAGAAAATCTAAAAAGGATTATAAACTGATTTAACTGAGCTCTCTTGAATACTTCATCCAATAACACAGGAGTACACAGCACTCTATACCTGCCAGTCTACCACCTACCACATGACATAGCATTCTAGCCAGTTCTGTGTATTGATAGGAAAATACTTGTCCTTGTAGTAAACACTGTTGTTTTATGCCTCTTCAGTCCATGAGAAATGGCACAGAATTCCTATGTGAGCTATATAGGCTTCTCCTTGAGACATTGTTTCTGGATGTGCTAGCTAGTCTTAGCACCAAGAAAAGGTCTTTGTTTCAAAAGAATAGCTCACCTGTCCAGGATGAGGTCAGAGACTGGCTATGAGTCACAGATCTAATCCACACATTGTCACCTTGCTGGGGAGAACAGCAGCCTCTAGCTGTGTCCAGACCTATTAACATTACCATAGTAGACTTATTACTGAAAAACAAAACAAAGGAAAACATTGCCAGAGTTTCTAGCACTGTTTTGATATCTAGACTATTGAAATCAGTCAAGCCATAAAGATGTACCCTCAAGAAACTACTTGGAAGACATGGTTCCCTTACATATTGTATGACAAAACAGATTTTCTTGTCCTCCCACCTCCCTGAAGGGAGAATACTTCAAGCTATAGAGATAGGGTAGAATAGTCAAGTAAACATGTAATCAGCTTTAAATTATAAGGTGTACATGGTAATTTACACAATCATATTACACATTATAATATATTGAGAGAAGAGAAAAAAAGATAAATGAGAAGAATATTTGGCATTGCAGTATCACTCCATGCTGACATTCTACAGGTTGGCTCCCAGTGGGCTTGGTGGTCAGATGTAGAAGGGAAGGATAGAAAAGGAAGATAGCTACAGCCAGACTCTGGATCACAGGTGCCTCAGTGTGTACCTTGGCTGCATCTTGACTTTCTGTGCTCGGTGCCTTTCTCCATGAAATCACTCCTCTCATGGACATACAGCTACAGTCTAACTGTAATACACAGCAATTTATCATGTCTATTGGCAAGTAATATTCTGCTTTATAAACCATGTGTGGACTTTATAACAGTATGCTTCCATTTCTCCTCTCCTGACCTTTGTGCCAATCTTACCATAAATTTATTTTTATGTATCTTGTAAAGCCCATAATAGATTTCAAATATTTTTGTTTTAAATAATCAATTGGCCTTTAAGCACAGTGTACCTTGGTTCATGAACTCTTTTGTTTGCACATAACGTGGTTCACAGACAGAAGCATTGAGCAAAATTTTGCTTTTGTTTGCAAACTCTGCACTGGGTGACAAACACAGTAGTGGCCATCTTTCCCACACAGACACACGGGGCCATCCTTACCAAAATCATAGAACAAACTCAGTTTGTGAGCTGAGGTACCACTGTAATTTAAGTAATAAGTGAATGCATATAATTATCAACTCAGTTGCTATTCTCAGTACTCTTCATTGTGTAGTTAAGACTTAACATCTGTTATCATTATTCTGCTTGAAGTGTTACCTTTAATATTTCATGTACTGCATATCTTCTGATAATGAATTATTTTAGCTCTCATATGTTTGGGAAATATTTATTTATTTATATATACTGGGATTGATCCCAAGGTGATAAAGATTCTATGTCAACAATTTCCCCCTTTGATACCATAGAGAGATCAACCTCTTGTGTTCATCTTGTGTTATTTCTAAATGAAAACATAACTCTTCGCTTAGCTTTGTTTCTCTTTTTGAAATATGTTTATTTCCTCCCTCTAATTTTTTTTTAGATTTTAACATTTAGTTTTAAGAAATTGAACTAAAGCATGCCCTGCTGTGTTTCAGTGTGTGTGTGTAATTTATAATTTTCATCAAATTCAGAAGTTTTCAGTCAATATTCTTTAAACATTACTTGTTGTTCTTCCCTTTTTAGAGACTCCACTATCATAAATATCAGGCTTCTCATTCTGTATCTCTCACAGGTTCTCATTTATTTGTTTTTCTCATTTTTGGAAAGTTTCTACTGCTGTAGTTTAAGTTTACTGATGTTTTCTTCTGCAATGTCTGATCTGCTCTTAATCTGATGTAATATATGTTTCGTCTCAGACTTTTCAGTTTTCATTTGTGATTTTTAAAAGATATTTTTCATGTCTCAGCTCACATGCTAAAATATTTGTCCCCTTCTTGAACATTAGAAATACCATTTTAATAACTCTCTTAATGTCCTTGTTTATTAATTCTGCCATGTGTCAGTTTGGGCCATTGTCACTCTTTTTATTTTTTTCTGAATCATGGTAATTTTCTGCTCCTTTCTATGCCTGGTCATTTTTATGTATTTATTTATTTTTAATTTTTTTATTTTAAAAATAAAAGAAGGGAAATATTAACAAACAGACAACCATTTACAAAATAACAAAAGAACAATACAAACAATACAGAGATACAAACAAAGTGGTAGGAAATTAACAATGCTTGTTGTACTACATATTGATATCTTCAAAATGATTTCTCAGGAAAACAAATAGAGACATGCAGTATTGATCAATCAAGGAATCATTAACTGTTTCTTTCAGCAAAGAAATAGAAGACAGTAGTTCAACTATGTTAGCTATCCTTTATATACATAAATACAAAACTT